>NC_046295.1:9242854-9353010 GCF_004115265.2 Rhinolophus ferrumequinum | reverse complement strand
TCCATGAGCTACTCTTCCATCATCACTGTAGGAGAAGGAACAGCAGAGAATGTATAGGATGAACAGGTCTTCATGGGACTTGTTTTACCACTGATAGTCATATTTCACTACCTAAATTTGGTGACTTTCTTTACTGCAGTAGAATGAAAGAGTGCCTGGGAAATTTAGACCAGTCGTGGGCCTAAGGACTAAAGAAAAATGAACATGTAGTATGTGGGATAGGTGTCTCGTTTTATTATGTTTATTATTTATATATATATTATATTGTGGATTGACTTCTGGCAGGATTTCCCAAACGCATTAACTTCCTAAGATATCTTTCATCTGCTCGATATACTATGAGGTCTCTACTGCTCTACGAATTTTCTCCTGTACTGAGAAGGGAGGCTTCTGCCTGAAGTTATCACACATTTATTACATTCTACAGTTTTTCATTGTGTGAATTCTCTACTCCGTGAGATTCAATCTTTGACAGAAAGCTTTCACATTTTCATTACACAGTCAGTATTTCTCCACAGTGTAAGTTCGTTGATGGTTGAGTTCATAGAGAATATTTCCTTTATTCATTACCTTCACAGTGTTTCTTTCCCCAGAGAATTCTCTGATGTCCAGTAAGGACTAAACTTATCCCTAGTGGCTAAAATACTGTCTATAGATTTCAAGGTTTTCCTTCCAGAGTAAGTTCTTGTGACAGACTGAATGTTTGTGTCCTCCCCAAATTCATCTGTTGAAATCTTATCCCCAAGGTGCTGGGATTTGGAGGTGCTGGGATTTGGAGTTGCAGGCCTTTGAAGGTGATAAAAAGGACCCAAAGAGTTCCTTTGCTCTTTCCCACGTGTTAAGACACCGCAAGAAAATGGCTATCTACAAACCAAGAAGTTGATCCTCACCAGACACCAAATCGACCAACACCTTGATTTGGGACTGCCACTTTCCAGAACTGTGGGAAAGCAATGTTTTTTATTTAAGCCAACCACTTTATTTGTTATAATAGCCTGACTGGACTAAGACAGTTCTCTTATGTTTAGTGAGGAGCTTCCTGAGGAACTTCCATGTTCATCGGCTTAATAAATTGTGGTCCCTTCTCTGATTTCTGCAATCTTTTCTTGACTCTGACTTGTAATTTTCCCTACAGTCTTCATCTTTAGGATTTCTCCCCTGTGACTTCTCTGATGTTCTCAAATTGTGATTTCTGGCTGAAAGCATTTCAAGTTCCACAACCTTTACACGGTTTTCAATGTGTGTGAGTTCTGTGAGGTAATGCAAGACTTGATGTCTGGATGAAAGTTTTTCCACAATCGTTACATTCATGTTTAATTCCCTGTGAGTTTTCTGATGCTCTCTGAGGTTTGAATTCTGCTGGAAATCTTCCCTACGTCTATCACATTTATGAGGTTTCTCCCTGGTGCGAACAAGAGGATCAAAATATGCCACCCCAAATTATGCCACTTTGGCAAAAGGATGATCTTCAGCTGAAAGCAACTGAAAAACAATAGACACAGAAAAACCTTTTCATAACCTTCACCCATCTGCCGAAAGGCAGGACATAAATCTCCTTTTATAAATGTGTTCCCCATGCCCTCTGTGTATAATCAAGAGCAGACAACTCGTATCATTGGAGATGGCACCAACTAATATCTGCATAAACAAATCTTCATGAAATAACACTTATATTCCATTGGTTTCGCCGTCTATTTACCTTCCCACAACTTACCACCTGTGTAAATTCTAAACACTTTTCCCTTGTGTGGACACTTCTTTGCAAATGTATTGTCCTTTTGTTAAAATGTCATATAAGCTGACGGGACTTATCACCTCACGGAGTTTTCATTTCATTTATGTGACGCTCTCCATATGTATATGAAATAAACCTTTTTCTCCTGTAAGTGTCTTTCAATTTGCAGGGCTCCAGCCACTGAATATAACAGAGTACAAGAAAAAGTTACTTTTCCACCCCTTGGCTTTTTACATCTGACAACTCTCTTAAGATTATCTCACATTACCACCTTTATAGGATTTTTCACCTTTGTGAGGTTCCTGATGTTTTCACAGGTGAGTCTCATTGCTGAAATTGTGTAAATCACTGCACTCCCCTGTATGAATTTTGAGAGCTAAATTGCAAACAAAAGCTGTTCTGCATTAGTTACATTCATAGCGTTCCCTCCCAGAATGCAGACCTGACGAATTATAAGGACTGACTTCCAAAGAAAAATTTCCTCACATTTCCTACATTCATATGATTTTCCCAGGTATAAACTCTCTGATGTCCTTTGGATATGACATGAAAATGAAACTCTTCCAGATTCATAGGGTTTCTCTGCTGTGGTGAGTGCTCTGATGTTTTCCAAGGTTTGACTTCTGGTTGAAAGCTTTTCCACATTCATTACATTCATAGGGTTTCTCACCTCTGTGAATTCTCTGATGTTTTCTAAGGTTTGACCTCTGCCTGAAAGGTTTTCCACATTCATTACATTGATACGGTTTCTCCCCTGTGTGAGTTCTCTGATGTTCTCTGTGGTATGACATGGAGGTGAAAGCTTTCCCACATTCACTACATTGGTAAGGTTTCTCCCCTGGGTGAGTTCTCTGATGTTTTCCAAGATTTGACTTCTTGTTGAAAGTTTTACCACATTCATTACATTTATAGTGTTTCTCACCCGTGTGAGTCTTCTGATGTTGTGTAAGCTCTTTTTTGCGTGTGAAAGTTCTCCCACATTTAACACATTCATAGTGCTTCTCTCCTGTATGAGTTCTCAAATGTATATTCAGGACTTGCTTCCAGAGGAAAGTTTTCCCACATTCATTACATTGATAGGGTTTTTCCTCTGTGTGAGTTCTCTGATGTTCTCTGAGGTGTGACATGGAGGTGAAAGCTTTCCACATTCATTACACTCATAGGGTTTCTTCCCTGTGTGAGTTCTGTGATGTTTCCCAAGGCTTGACCTCCAGGCATAACTTTTACCACATTCATTACATTGATAAGGTTTCTCCCCTGAGTGAGTTCTCTGATGTACAATGAGGGATAATTTCCAGGGAAAAGCTGTCCCACATTCATGACATTCATAAATTTTCTTACCTGTGTGACTTCTTTGATATAAAATGAGTGACGACCTCCTAAAGAGAGATTTTGGACATTCATTACACTCATAGTGTTTTTTCCTCACATGAATTCTCTGCTGTACAGTGAAGGCTGCCTTAGAACTGAAACTTTGCTCACGTGTTTTATGATCACAAGATAGCTCTATTGTGTGAGTTCTCTGTTGCATGTTAATGGCTAAATTGTAGCTCAAGTTTTTCCCACACTCAAGGGGTTGCTCTCCTGTGTGATTTCTCTGATATTCTCTAAAATGAGCTTTTTGAGCAAATGTTTTCTCTCTTCTATCAGTTCTCTGAAATTTAGCAACCATTCTGAAATTGTTCCCAATTTTATTACATTGATCTTCATGAAATCCACACTGACTCTTCTCTGTGTGAATACTTGGAGAGACAACAAGGGCTGAGTCAGCACATAGTTTTGTTCCAAATTTATAATAAAACCTCTCTTTTGTGTAAGCACTCTTCCATGTAATGGAGGAAGCCTTATCATGCAAAGCACTACCCTGTTCATCATAATCAAAAGACTGCCCCAAAGTAAGTTCGTCCACACAACTATTAATAAAAATTTGGGAAGACTTCTCTCCAGTGTTTGTTCTCTCAGTTCTAGTATTGGAATGAGACGAATTAAATTCATCAGTCTTCTTTTTTGAGTCATTATGTGGAGCCAATGGGTAGAGACCAAAGTATCTAGGCCGCACACTGTCACATGAAGAGATTAGTTTTCTTGAAGGAACAATGTCTGTGTCCAGATTAAATGGTTTTCCTGAAACTTTCTCTTGCTGTGTAGTCACTGGTCTGTTGGTGGTGAATAAAACTTGACATAAATACTTGTCTTGGTTTACCTGGCTATCCTCTAAAAGATCACGTCGGTAGTCTTCTGAAAAAGAGAAAGTTAAAAAATTCCTTATGAAATTCCAACAAATTTCCTTAAAAAATTCCAACATATTTTTAATGTAAAAGTCTTACAGACCTATGTCCTACTATATGTTTAACTTTTTTTTTTCTAGATAAATTCTTCTAACATTGTAGTATTTCCAAGTATATATTAACTATACTCACTTTACGTGGGAGGCAGGAGGCTTGCTACAAGTGGAAAAAGGAAAAAAACTTGGAGGTGAACATTGTATGTATTTTGGCATTTTAAAATATAATTTTCAAACTTGGGCATAAAGGAATGAAACGATGAATTGGGAACATAATAGTTTTAAGAAAGTTGGGTCCTAGGGACAAAATCAGAGAACGTTTTGAATTCAACATCAACAAAAATACAAATAAAAAATCATGCTTAAGAGTTTTTAGGGGTTCCAACAGAGAAAGGGTTTGGATTAAGGAGATTATCAGGATCTCGGTTCTTAAACAATCAAATGCAGATCAAAATGGTAGGATACTCATCAGTCTATATGCTTCCGTTCAGTGGTTCCACTTTCTCAGTCTACATATCAATACCACAATATGTTTATAATGGAACACATTTCCTCATATTTAAAGAAACAATCCTAAAACCCAAGTTCTGATTCTGCTGTCATTCTTCGGAACACAAATGCACAAGAGGAAGTGCAAAAGTGACTGGAGGAAAACCACCTTTCCACCTGGATGGGATTCATTGCTGTATTCTGGCTCTGGTACTTTGGTTTTTATTACTGTCATTTAAAAGTAAATGTTTATTGACCAGAAAATCCTGAGTATCACCTTTTCAATATGCTCTTAAAACCAGTTTTAATGCTGTCCCATATGTAACTCTGGTTTCTATATACTTTTCAACATACCTGATTGCTACTGATTGTGAGAACCTTAAGGATCATGTTTCAAACTGCTCCCATAAATTTTGGAAATATCCTTTATATTTAGCTATCATAAAAGAAAAATATTGTAGAAAATAATGAGTACATGCGTGCAATGTTAACACACACAGATGTATTTTTACATTTCCCAATAAAATCATAAAAAAGGTAGGTGGGAGTCAAGCCATATTAGATTAAGAAAATAATACCAAATGATAACTCAAATGTACAGTAAAAAATGAAGAGAAACGAAAATTAACAATACATTAACATACATAACATATGTATCAAAAATTAAAATGTAACAATACCACAAAGGGGGTGGGAGGGGGTAGGGGGATGGTTAGGAAGAATAAACCTACATACGAGTAACCTGTCTATACATCTCTAAAATTAAGTTAAGATAAACTTGATGTGGATTCTGATCAGTGCAGGTGTATATGGTAAACTCTAAAAAATGTTGTGAAAAAGATCATTAAAGAAACTCAAATGTTACATTAAAAAATATTCACATACTACAAAACAGTAGTGGAGAAATAGAGGAGAAAAATACACAACACATTTAGAAAACAAAATGTAAAATGGCAGACAAATATCCACCAATTATAGATAATAACATTAAATGTGAAAGAACTAAACAATCCAGACAAAAAGCAGAGATTTTCACACAAGATTAAAAGAAAAACAAAACAACCAAGATCCAATTACATCCAACTACATGGTGTCTAAGGAGATACACATTAAATTCAAAGATACAAAGATCTTGAAAGTAAAAGCATGGAAAAAGACATTTTCACGCAGACAGCAACCATAGGAAAGCTGTATTAATATCAAACAAAATATATTTTAAATTAAAAAATGTTAGTACAGATAAAAGAGGGTATTTATAATCACAAAGGTTAAATCCATCTAGAAGACATTATAATAATTATAAACATATACACATCCAACAATTGAGCCCCAAAATACCTGAACTTAAAACTGGCAAGTAAAAGAAAAAATAGACAATTAAACAATAATGGTTGGAGACTTCACTGTCACACTTTCAATAATGTAGAGAGCAACTACTAGGTGTGAAATAGAGGATTTCAACAGAACTATCAGCCAACTAAACCTAACAGACATATATACAGCACACTCCACACAACAGGAGCACAATTCACACTCTTCTAAAAGGAACATAAAACAGTCTCCAGGACATGCCATTTATTAGACTACAAAACAAACTTCAATAAATTTAAAAGTATATAAATAATAGAATATATTTTCAGTCCACAAAGGAATGATACCAGAAATCAGGAATAGAAAGAAATGTCAGTAATTCAATGTAAAAATTGAATACCAGTATCCTCAATAACTCATGGATCAAAGAGAAAATTACAACGGAAATTGAACATACTTTATAATGACAAAAAGTGAAGGCATGACATACCAAAACTTATGGGATGAAGAAAAAGTGTTTAGAGGGAAATTTACAGATATGACCAAATATACAGTTGACCATTGGACAATGCAAGGCTCGGGGCCCCAACCAGCGAACAGGTCAAAATCCACATGTTAACTTTTGACTCCCCAAAAACTCAGTTATCACTAGGTGTTCGCGGGTGGGGTGGGAGATGCTTTCAGGATGACTCCATGCCACGGATACTAAAATCCACAGCTACTCAAGTAACTTATATAAAATAATATTAAAAAATGCATATAGTTGGCCCTCCACATCCATGGATTCACAATCAGATATGAAAATACTGTTTTCAATCCACAGTTGGTTGACTCTGCAAATGCCAAAATCCAGGGATCTGCAGGCCAGACTGTATATTTATTGAAACAAATCCATGCATAAGTGGACCTGTGCAGTTCAAACTCATGTTGTTCAAGGGTCAAGTGTATTAAGAAAGAATACACTCAAATCAACAACCTAACACTTCCATCTTCATGTAAAGGAAAAACAAGAGCAAACTAAAACTAAAGCAAGCACAAGGAAACAAACAGCAAGCACATGGAAACAAACCATAAAGACTGGATTAGAAATTCATGAAACAAAGAATAGAAAATCAACTGACAAATCTTTACTTAGCTTAACCAGACCAAAAAGAGAGATGACTCAAATTATTAAAATCAGAAATGAAAGAGAAGACATTACTATTGACGATCCAGAAATAAAAAAGGATTATAAAGGAATATTATGAACAACTGTATGGCAGTATATAACACAGATAAAAGGGACAAATTCCTGGAAAGACACAAACTATAAAATCTAACTCAAGAAGAAATAGAAAGTCTGAATAGAGTTACAACAAGAAACTGAATTAGTAACCAAAACACTACCCACAGAGAAAAGCCCGTGCCCATATGGCTTTAACAGCAAATTCTACCAAATATTTAAAGAAACAATAATACCAATTCTTCACAAACTCTTCCAAATAATAGAAAAGAGAATACTTCCTACCCCATTGAATAAGGCCAGCATTACACTGATACCAAAACTGGATAAAGACATCACAAGGAACTAAAGACCAATACCTTTAGTGAATACAGATGCAAAAATCCCCATCGAAATACTAGCAAACTGAATCTGGAAACATACCAAATGTATTACATAGCTTGACCAATTGCGATTTACCCCAACTATGAAAGGTTGGGTAACATCCAAAAATATCAGTGTAATTCACCACATCAACAGAAGTTTAAGAACCACACGATCATCCTCATAGACATAGAAAAAGCATTATGACAAAACTCAACACACTTTCATGATAAAAATACTCAACAGACTAGGAACAGAATGGAACTTCCTCAACCTGATAACGGGTATCTAAGAAAACCCCACAGCTAGCATCACAGTTCATGATCAGATGCTGGAGCTTCCCCACTAATATTAGAAGACAGGACGTTCACTCTCAGCACTTATATTCACTATTGTACTACAGGTTCTAGCTGGGTCAATTAGGCAACAAAAACAAAAGTTATCAAAAGAAATAAAATAATATTCACATGTGAAATAGCAGCAAGAATTCCAAGGAGGGCTGTTAGACGTCAGACATGAACAATGGAGTCAGACTCAATTACCATTGACCTCTTATATTTGATGAGTGAAAGGTGCTATGTTCCACTTAATTGGATTTGAACTCATGAGCTAATATTGCACCCTATGAGGACTGCAGCCTAAGGTTGTAAAGAAAGTGAAAGTTGTTTGTTCAAGAGCCCAGTACTGTGTACTTTGAGTAGTGACAAAAGTACTTTGGGGCCGGCCCAGTGGCTCAGGCGGTTAGAGCTCCATGCTCCTATCTCCAAAGGCTGCCGGTTCGATTCCCACATGGGCCAGTGGGCTCTCAACCACAAGGTTGCCAGTTCAATTCCTCAAGTCCCCCAAGGGATAGTGGGCTCCGCCCCCTGCAACTAAGATTGAACACGGCACCTTGAGCTGAGCTGCCGTTGAGCTCCCAGATGGCTCAGTTGGTTGGAGCACGGGCTCTCAACCACAAGGTTGCCAGTTCGATCCCTCGACTCCCCAAGGGATGGAGAGCTCCGCCCCTGCAACTAAGATTGAACACGGCACCTTGAGCTGAGCTGCCGTTGAGCTCCCGGATGGCTCAGTTGGTTGGAGTGCGTCCTCAACCACAAGGTTGCCGGTTCGACTCCCGCAAGGGATGGTGGGCTGTGCCCCCTGCAACTAGCAACGGCAACTGGACCTGGAGCTGAGCTGCACCTGACACAACTAAGACTGAAAGGACAACAACTTGACTTGGAAAACAGGCCTGGAAGTACACACTGTTCCCCAATAAAGTCCTGTTCCCCTACCCCAATAAAATCTTAACAAAAAAAAAAAAAAGAAAAAAGTACTTTGGTCATCATCGATGACATCTAGCACTTCAAAGGAGTGTCTTCAAGATGCCTTGTATCATGGCTTTAGTATGGCCAGACTCATGTGTAACCTTGATTTATATGTTTGGGTATCGGTGAGGCAAGATGTTCAGACTTCTTTCCCCCAAAGGCGGCTAACCTGGACAAGGAATTGTGGTTGCCATTGGACAACCAGACAGTCAGTTCATTGGCAATGGCCCAAATGTCTGTAAATTGGTGCAGATGGGACCAAAACTGGCTAGTGCATCCTCCAGTGCCAAGATGAGTGCTTGAACTTTGGCCAATAGTACCGTCTTGGGTCCCATCTTTATTATATAAATCCCAGTGAAAGGAGGTACAAAAGCAGCCTTCCAGGGAGTTCCATTATGTGACACAGTGGCACTACCATTTGCAAAATGTAGGAAGTCTTTCTGCTGTTCACTCAGTTCATCTCAAGAATTCCCCACGGTGTCAAGGGGTTTGGAATAAGGATGACCTCCTCCAGCCTTGCGCCATCTACCAAGGGACTGAGGTCAGGCAAGGCCAGCTCCTCCTGCATGTGGGATGAACAAGAGAGCTCGTGTGTGTATCTATCCTGTAATATCACTCCCGCTTCAGCCAGGTCTCACTGGCCATCCCGAGGTTGAGGGACACTGCTTCTAGGACACACGGCACAGTGTGCAGATGGGTGCTGACAGTCACAGATTCAGGACGTGTGAATATCTATTTCCAGGAAAGGCAAGTGTGCACTGAAGAATGCGGCTCTAATGGCATGTCACACGGTAACGGGGGCACTTTCCTGCACCGGAGGCTCATGGGCATTTCATGGGAAGCATGGGTGGTCCAGAAAGTCCAAGAGGCATGAGAAGAGGTTGCTAAAGCCTCTAAAGCGAGAGTCTCTCAGGGACAGGAATGCCTATTTCATTACAATTTAGACCTATTCTAGATTGTTTGGTTGTAGGAAACCCCACTGAAAGTGGACGATTTCTGATAAATATTATAAAATTTCTTAAAGGGAATAGGTTGTCATCAGACCTTCAAAAAAAAAAATCTAACGGTACTTATAACATTGAGGGCGCGGAGAGTGCCAAGAGCTGTTTTATGAATCAGGAATAGAGCAGTCTCTCAACTGACCAAATAATTCCCAGGAATTTGACTAAGGTGGTGCGGTTTTTGTACTGAGGGTGGGACAATGGCCCATTACGTTTTGTGAGCTCTTTTATGAGTATCTATATGTCCTGAATGACTGTGTCAAATGCATCTACTCAGAGGAGCATGTCATCAATGTAATAATCCTATCTGTGCTCCTGAGGAAAGTTGGATGTGGTTAAGATCTCGCCTGCAAAGACTGGGTGCAATGGCATAACTGAGGGGGGCGGTCACTGAGTTCCATTTGTCAAGCTAACGAAGCGTAAGTGTCAGACATGTAATTTCATTACCTTTATTGTGTCAGTAGGTCCATGATGCACTACAACGGGTGCTCTGTGACCACATTGATGCCAAGCAAGAAAGGAGTAGACTTTATGATTATCTTGCCCAGATGTGAGGCTTCTCAGCTGTCAGAGCTAGACAATCAAAAACGTAGACAGACTATTTAATGAGGAAACACCAACAAAGAAGACAAATAAATCTACACCCAGACACAAAAGAGTCAGACATCTGAAAACGAAGGGAAAAAAAATAAACTTGTGAAAGCAGCAAAACAAAAGCAACCTTACCTATAGGGGGAAACAACTGGAACAACAGTGATATCTCACGAGAAACCAAAAAGGCTGTAAGAAAGCGGCACAATTATTCAAGTGTGGAAAAGGGTTACCCAAAATTCAATATGCAGTGAAAATATCTTCAGGAATAAAGTGTAAATCAAGACATTCTCAGATGAAGCAAAATTTAGACAATTTGTCCCCAGCAGGACTACAAGAATGGATACAAAAATTGTCGAGATAGATTGCAAATATTCACATTCCTGAACCAGATAGATTGCAAATATTCACATTCCTGAACCATCAGGGGAAAAAAAGCACAAGAGAAGGGGTAAAAAATTTAGGTATAGCAGTCCTCTCTTAGCCGTGGGAGATATATTCCAGCAACCCCCAGAGGATGCCTGAAACTGCAGACAGTACCAAACCCTGTATGTACTATGTTCTTCCTATACATACATACCCATGATAAAATTTAATTTATAAATTAGGCACAGAAACAGACTAACAACAATATCTAATAATAAAATAGAACAATTATAACAATATACTGTAACTAAAGTTATGTGAATGTGGTCTCCTGCTCCAGGCAAACTAGCACAAGTTTCCTTTTCCTCCTCCACCATTTCAGATAGAAGACTTGTTCTTACTGTAGATTGTAGCCCCACTTCAGCATAATTTGTTTTCTTATTAAGTCAAGAACATTTACCTTTTTACTGAAAGGAAGCACTTTACGGATTCTCTGCGGCATATCCGAATTGCCAGCACTACTATTATCGTGCTTAGGGGTCATTATGAAGTAAGATAACGGTTACTTGAACAGAAGCACTGCAACATCCTGACAGTCGGTCTCAGAACCGAGATGGCTACTAAGTGACTGACGGTTGCATATACAGTGTGGAGACTATGGAGACAGAGTCCCAGAGAGCAGTTTCCAGGCTCTCGGCCTCATGTGGAAAGGTGCTGGCTCGGGTAGTAAATGACCATCAACTGTGATTGGATGGTCGTCGGCTGTGACTGGTTGGCCATCGGCTGTAATCGGTTGGCCAACTGGCCACTGATATAACTGCCGTGACTCCGTTGGTTGGTTGGTTGGTTGGCAGGCAGAAAAGTGGACAGTAGATTGCGGATTGTGTGGATCCTACTTCTTGTGTCTCGCCCGGCTGCCAGCGAGAATATAGTGGTATGACTCCATCTATGGCTTCGTCGGTGTTCCTTTTTGGCCTCACCATATCCTGCGTTCTTATGTGGGGAGCGGGAGCTGACATCCCGCGTGAGTCCCTGCATGACAAGACACTGGACAAAAGAATGACTTATGTCCCACGAGGAACAACCTAGATTTCATCATGCTTTGAGGATAAGGCAAAATTTTAAAATTAAGAATTGTTTACTTCAGGAATTTTCAATTTAATCTTTTCTGACCTCAGTTGACTGTGGGAAAGTGAAACAATGGAAAGCAAAACCATGGATATGGGGGGACTACTGTATAGGCAACAGATATTCCTTGTCTTACGTTTTCAAAACTAGTTTATGGTGGAAGCAACATTATGACTGTCTGACCTACTTATTAGTATGTGGAGAGAAAATATTTGACAAAATCACATTATTTAAAAAAAGGTAAAAGGAGGTACACTTCATTCAAACTAATAAAACGTGAACACTAGCAGCCTGCCATAATTTATATAAAATGGAATTCCTAGAGAAAGCATTAAAAATATATATATATATATAGGAAAACTTCAAAAACACCATAGGCAGATCAAAATGGAACTCTAAAATATTTTGAAGTAACGCACATGAAAGAAAAGAAAAAGAAACAGAAGACAATAATAAACAGCAGGCTTAAACCTAACATATCAATAATTACATTGTGGGGAAAGAGTCCCAGAGAGCAGTCTCCAGGCTCTGGCCTCACGTGGAAAGGTGCTGGCTCCGGTAGTAGATGGCCATCATCTGTGACTGGTTGGCCATCAGCTGTAACCTGTTAGCCAATTAGCCACTGATATAAATGCTGTGGCTGTGTTGGTTAGTTGGTTGGTTGGCAGGCAGAGAAGCGGACGGCAGATTGCGGATTGTGTGGGTATTACTTCCTGTGTGTGGATCCTACTTCCTGTGTGTCTCACCTGGCTGCCAGCGAGACTGGGGGCAGGACGACCCCTTGTATGGGGTACTGGCGGATGTTTGCTCCCTGTGTCTACAACCCAGCCGCCAGTGAGAATATTGCGGTATGACTCCCCTATCTATGGCTCTGTGGGTGTGCCTTTTTGGCCCTGCCATATCCTGCGTTCTTATGTGGGGAGCGGGACCAGAGGCCCCGCATGACACACTGCATGACATACATCAAATGCAAATGATCTAAAGACAACTTTAAAAGACAGATGTGTTTATAAACAAACTGACTATGTACTGTCTACAAGAAACTCACTTGAAAGGAATCATGTGGGAAAGTATAAAATTAACAGACCAGAAAAAGGTATACCATGGAAACATCAAAATAAAAATTAAAAAGCTGAGGGGCTATATTACTATCAGATAAAGGAGACGGCACAGCAAAGAATATGAAGAGAGACAGAGAAGGACAGTACATAATGATTAAAGGAACAATCCACAAAAATGACATGTCAATAAGAAAAGTGCATATCACAACAAGAGAGCTTCTAAACATATGAAGCAAAAACTAAGAGAATTAAAAAGAGAAATAGACAAATCCATAATTATAATCAGACCCTTCAACAACCCCGTCTAGCAACTGATAGAACTAGACAGAAAATAAGCAGATACACAACTTAACAAAACCATCAACCAACATGCTCTCATAGACATTGATAGAAAACTCTACCCGGTAAGAGCAGAATACACATACTTTCCAAAACTCTACAGAACATGTACAGATATAGGCAATATCCTGGGCCATTAAAAAGAAAAATGTTTAATAGAAATGAAATAAAGTGTGTTCTCTGACCACAACCAAATCAAACTGAAAACGAGTTACAGAAAGTTACAGTAAAATCTCCAAAGACTTAGAAGTTAAATAACACATTTCTAAATAATCTATTAAGGAAGAAGTCTCAAAAGAAATAACAAAAATACACTGAACAAAATGAAATGAAAATATGACAAATCAAAATTTGGCGCACGCAGCTAAAACAGTGCTGAGATAAAAAATTATACCACTAAAGCCTTACATTCGAAAGCAGGAAAACTTTCAAGTCAATAATCCAGCTTCAATCTCAAAAAATTAGAAAAAGAAGAACAAAATGAAGCCCAGATAAGCAGAAAGAAGGACACTAAACCCCATTCGTGATATAATTCAATGAGAAAACTAAGAATAGAGAATTTTCTCAACTTGATAAAGAACAGTTATAAAAAGCATAGGGTCAACATCACATTTAGTAGTCAAAGACTGCACGCTTTCCCCCTAAGAGTGAGAACAAGGCAGAGATAACGATGTCTATTCTTACCACTCTTATTCAACATAGCAATCTTAAAGACATTATGCTAAGTGAAGTAAGCCAGATACAGAAAAATAAACAGTGAATGAATCCAGTATATTTACCTGGAGTAGTCAAATTCAGAGAGACAGAAAGTAGAACAGTGGTGAATAGAGCTTCGGGGGACGAAGGAATGGGGAGTGAGTGTGCAAAGGGTAGCCTCAGTTGGGAAGATAAGACAGTTCTGGAGATAAATGGTGGTGAGCGTTGCACAACACTGTGAGTATGTTAGTATATTAAATGTTACAAAACTCTATATGTACTTAAAATTGTTGTAATGGTAAATTTATGTTATATACTAAACAACAACAACAAAAAGAAAAAGAAAAGAAAGAAGTAACCAAATTTTATTATAGCTAAAAAAAAAAAAAAATTCACTCTTAATGAAACCCTTTCCCCAAAGAAAACTCCAGGTTCAGAATACTTCAGTGGTAGAGGGGGCATAGCTCTGTAGTAGAGAAATTGACTGCACAATGCTTCAGTGGTGAATTCTACTAAATATTTAAGGAAGAACTAATATCAATTCACTTCAATCTCTTCTAGAAAATACTGGACACAGTTGAACTCACTGCATAAGTATTACCATGATATCAACCAACTGAAACATTACATCTACATATATCATTGAAACACATAGGTGCAAAAATCCTTCAAATGCTAGTGAACCAAATCCAGGAATATGAAAAATATAATCTAATGTGAACAATGGGGTTCACCCTAGGAATTCAAGGTTACTTGAATATTCAAAACTCAATGTAATTGACAGTATTAATTGAATAAAAAAGAAACACCATGTGACTATCTCAATACCTAAAGAACATCTGACAAAGTCAACAATGATCACTATCAATAAAAAACAAACAAACAAACAAAAAGTCTTTCAGCAGACTAGAGAACTTTTTGAAATGGATAAAGGGCAGCTTTAGAATCCTACAATTAGGGGCGGCCCAGTGGCTCAGTTGGTTAGAGCGCAGTGCTCATAACACCAATGTCGCCGTTTCGATTCCCACATGGGCTAGTGAGCCGCTACCACCACAACTAGATTGAAAACAACGACTTGACTTGGAGCTGATGGGTCCTGGAAAAACACACTGTTCCCCAATGATAAATTAAAAAAATAAATATAAAATAAAACAAAAGCAGAGAAATACTATCACTTTAATGGATCAGAGATTCAATAATATAAGATGTAAATCCTTCCCAGATCATTCTAAAGACTGAAGGCTATCTCAACCAGAATTCCAAGCAAAATTCTTGAAGAAATTGATTCGAAATTCTAAAAATTATATGGAAATGACAAAGCATGTACAATAATCAAAATAGTTTTCAAATAAAAACATATTTGGAGAATTAAATCCTCTTTATTTCATAACTTTCCACAAAGCTACATAATCAAGAAGGTGCATTACAGACACACATAACCATTAAACAGAATAGAGTCCAAGTACAGAACTACTGATATTTGGTCAATTTGTTTTTGACAAAGATGCCAAGGCAGTTCAATGGAAAAATAATAACCCTTCCAATAAATGGTGTCAATATAATTAGACATAGATGTGGAAAATATGAAACACAACCTTATTTCACAGCATATAAAAAATTCACTGGCAGTGAATCATAGGCCTACATTAAAAATTCTTCAAAACACACAGGAGGAAATTTTAGTGACCTTGGATTAGGCAAAAATTTCTTTAAAAGGACACAAAATCCATGAAATATACAAAAAATCAACAATAAATTAAAAAAAAAATTCTGTTCTTCCAAGACACTGTTAAGAAAATAAGAGCAAGCACCAGACAGGCAGAACACTTAGCAAAATATTTTATCTAATAATAGTCCTGTATTGAGATTATATAAAGAAATCTTTCAACTCAATATAACTATTTAAAAAAAGAAACACTATCTTAAAAAAGGGGCTAAAGTTTTGAACAGACTTCAAGAAACAAAATGTGCATGGCCAAACAGTACTTGAAAAGATAATCAACTTCATTAGTCCTCAGGAAAATACAAAAAAAATCCAGTAAGATAAAGACACCCACTAGACTCTTAAAAAAAACACAAAGTTACGGCCACCATGTGAGCACACAGTGAGAAGCTGGCAGCCTGCAACCCAGAAGTGGGTCTCCACCAGACATCTCCCAGAGTCTGCTGGGGCCATGATACTGGACTTCCAGCCTCTACACTGTGAGAAATAAAAATTTGTTTATTTAAAAAAAAAAAAAAACCACCATAGAGACCTCCAGTCCCACACGTAGGTGAGGACGTACAGCAACCATAACTATCAGACACCGCTAACGGGCATGCAACGTGGCACAACCACTTTGGAAACATCGGGCAGGTTCCTATAAGGTGACCATAAGAACAACAATACCATACCTCTGAATATTTACACAAGAGTAATGAAAACAAATGTCTGAACAAAACTTGTACTTAAATGGACACTGCAGCGCTATTCTCAGCAGCACAAATAAGGAAAATACCTATTGTCTATCACCTGGTACATGGATGACAAATTGTGGTTTACGCATTCAAAGAAATACTACCTACGAATAAAAAGAACAGTGAGATACACAAAAGCACGCATGAACCTGAAAAGCTAAGTGAAACAAAGAAATAGAAAAAAACTCCGTGCTCATGGATTGGAAGAATCAACAGAGTTAAAATGGCCATATTACCCAAAGAAATATACAGATTTAATGCAATCTCCATCAAAATACCAATGGCATTTTTTAAAAAAGAAATAGAACAAAAAAAACATGAGATTTGACTGAAACCACAAAAGACCCTGGTTAACCAAAGCAATGCTGAGAAAAAAGAACAAAGGCGGAGGGATCACATTCCCTGACTTCAAATTATTCTACAAATAGGAAATTATCAAAACACGTGGAATTGGCAGAAAAACAGACACACAGACCAATGGAACAGAAATCACAACCCACAAATAAACCCACATATATATGGGCAAATAATTTTCAACAAAGGAGCCAAAAACATTCAATGGAGGAAAGAAAGCTTCTTCAATAAATAGTGCTGGGAAAATTGGAAAGACATGTTGTGGGGACAGAGCCCCAAAAAGCAGTTTCCAGGCTCTCAGCCTCGCATAGAAAGGTGCTGGCTCAGGTAGTAAATGGCCATCGACTGATCAAATGGCCATCAGCTGTGGCTAGTTGGCCGTCAGCTGTAACCAGTGAGCCATTGGCCACTAATATAACTGCCGTGGCTACGCTAGCAGAAAATGGGGGCTAGCAAGAAGATGGTGGCTGAGCCTGCAAGTGGAGCAGTGAGGGTTGCGAACAGTGTGGCTCCTGGTTCCTGTGGCTCCAATCCGGCCGCCAGGGAGAGTATAGTAATACGACTCCCCTATCTATGGCTCCGTGGGTGTTCCTTTTTGGCCTCACCATGTCCTGCGTTCTTATGTGGGGAGCGGGACCAGAGACCCCGCATGATACCCTGCATGACACATGTGTAAAAGAATGTAACTAGATTATTATTTGTCGCCATACACCAATATTCACTCAAAAGGGATCAACGACATAAACATAAGACCTGAAACAATAAAGTCCATACAAGAAAACATTGCTCTTAGAGAGGATTTTATTAATTTTATCTCAAAAGCAAAGGAAGTAAAAGCAAAAATAAATGAATGGGACCTTATCCAACTAAAAACATTTTGCACAACAAAAGAAATCATCAACAAAACAAAGAGCAACCAACGGAATGGGAGAAAATGTTTGTAAACAACAACTCTGATAAGGGGCCAATATACAAAATATATAAAGAACTCATATAACTCAACAACAACAAAAAAACAACAAACAATTCAATTAAAAGATGGACAGAAGATCTGAACAGAAGCCTCCCAAGACAGACAGAGGGCCTACAGATGTGTAAAAAGATGCTCAAGGTCACTAGCTATTAGGGAAATACAAATCAAAACCACAGTGAGATACCACCTCACACCAGAGAGAATGGCTATTATCAATAAGACAAGTAATAACAAGTGTTGGAGAGGTTGTGGGGGGAAAAGGAAGCCTCATACACTGCTGGCGAAAATGTAAACTCGTATAGCCAGTATGGAAAACAGTACAGACGTTCCTCAAAAATTAAGAATACAATTATCATGTGACCCAGCAATCTCTCTTCTGAGTATCTACCCAAAAAAGCTGAAAACATTTATCTGTAAAGATATATGTACCCTTATGTTCATTACACCATTATTCACAATGGCCAACACATGGAAACAACCAGTGGACTTCGACAGATGATTGGATAAAGAGGTAGTACCTATATGCAATGGATACTCGGCAATGACCAAAGATGAAATCTTTTTTGCCATTTGTGACAAAATAGATGGATTTTGAGATTATCATGCTAAGCGAAGTAAGTTACATGGAAAAAGACGAGAACCATATGATTTCACTCAGATGTGGGATATAAAACTGAAAGTAGAAAACAAACAACACAAACAAACAAACACTCATAGTCAACGGTATAGTGGTTACTGGAAGGAAAGAAAGGTTAGAAAAGGGTAAAGGGGAATCAAATATAAAGTGACTGAAGGAGATTTCACTGTGGGTGGTGAACACACAATGCAATATACCATATTTTGCCGTGTATAATATGTACCTACATTTTTGATCCAAACTTTTAGGGGGGAAAAAAAAATCTTGTTTTAATTTTTTAATTCAAATTTTTATTTGTTTACACTTACGTCCTTTTTGTTTTCTATTATACAGGTATTTTAGAATTTCTTTATTAACATATTATGGTACAAGAAATTTTATGTAACAAATAATTACAAAACACAAGAACAGATATAAGGTACAAGAAATTTTATGTACCACTAACAAATTTACGATATTTGTGCATCATACAACGCCAAAAACTCATCGTTGTTGCAATATCGTCGTAAGTGCAACAAAACCAAATACTGTATTCCAGGGTATTATTTGCATACGGGTATCGTTACTGATTTCTAGAGTTACGCTTTTAACTCATAAGCAAAAAAAAAAGAATGAAAAACTCTTATATACATACGGAATTAGTACTACCCATATATAATAAGCAACCTTATTTTTCTCTCACAAAATTGGGCAAAACATTGCACATTATACATGGCAAAATACGGTACCAATGATCAATTATAGACTTGTAAAACTGAAACTTATATAATTTTATTAACCAATGTCAACTCAATAAAATGAATAAAATTTTTTAAAAAGCTAAGGAATATAAGCAAGGAAAAAGGGTGAACACTGCATGATGTATATACAATTCTAGAAAAGCAAAACTATTTCAACAAAAACATCAGAGGATGATAGTGGCCAGGGAGAGGGATGGTAGGAGAAAAATTATGGCAAAGAGCTATAAGGAAAATTTTTGCGGTGACAGAAGTATTTTATGTCATTATTTAGGTGGTGGTGATCACCTAGACATTTTCAAAACTCATCAAATTATACACTGAAAATTACTGACTTTTACTTTTTGTTAATTACACGCCCCAACAAAGTTATTTGAATATTAAGGAGAGGAAAAAAACAGAATTGCATTCCAGAGGGAGTGAGATGGTCAGGTCTGCTCACCCACGGAGACGAGGTGGCTGTAGATCTCCAGCATCACGTCTCTGTAGAGGGCCCGCTGAGCAGGGCCCAGGTGCTGCCACTCCTCCTGGGTGAACTCCACAGTCACGTCCTTGAAGGACACTGGGGCCTGTAACAGCATATTTCTTACTCAATCACAAGGGTTCAGAAACAGGTGACATAGCAAATACCTTTGAAAACTAATTTGTATCAGATTTATGTTCAGAATTTAGAACAAAATTTCATAACGAATGCCTACTATGGCCCTGTCATTGCCTTACACCATGAGGGTACTCACATAATTGGTAAAAATATTAATCTCATGCCCTGGTGCATTCATTTCTAAATTATATACCACAGACTGTCAGTTAATGTACTAATGATAAGGTTTAGTGACTTGTGTTTGAGATAAGAGTTTTATAACTAGGCGTCCTGTCATCTTCCTGTGCCCTACACACACCCCCTTGGCGTTCTCTGCTAGGGTAACAGGGAACCAACGAGACACAGGTAAGCACTGGAGGTCGTACATATCATCAGAGTGGACTTTCAGACGCCATGCTATTTTACTTAGGAAAATAGAGAAGATCAATTTAAGGACCTCAACAGCATTATGCAAATTGGAATAAGTCAGACAAAAAAACCGTGTGCTCTCTCATATATGGGGAAAGTACGAAGAAAAAAAACAACAACCCGAAGCTCATACTGACAACAGATTGGTGGTTGCCAGAGGCGAAGGATGAGGGGAGGGAGAATTGGTGAAGTGTTTTTTGTTTTCTATTGTTTTTGTTTCTTGCTTAAATAAACTGAATTTAAAAGACAGGACAGCACTGACGTTTATTAAGAAAAAGGACTGGGGAGGAAAAGTTTGAAATTGATCTTTATAAGAAGAAGAACAAAATTTTGATCACTACATTTTGTACAGGTGTACCCAGAGAAGCCGCATGAGCAACTGGTTAAATGCTGATGACATTGTGAAATAAGGTAAAATATATATACAGATTCCCTGAGATCCAATGGATAGAATTACAATTTTTACCTTGATTCTGCTGTGAAAGCGCTACGCATAATAAATTACATAGGATATTCAGCACTTTATTACAAAATGGGCTCTGTGTTAGATGATTCTTGCCCAACTAGAGGCTAACGTAACTGTTCTGAGCATGCTGAAGGGAGACTAGGCTAAGCTATGACGGTCGCCAGGTTAGCTGTACTATTTCTGACTTATGGTATTTTCAACTTACAGTGGGTTTATCAGGACGTAACCCCGTAATAAAAAGACGATCATCTGCATATATGGGTCTCCGCCCCTGGTTCCTGCCACACAGCTCCTAAAACCCTTGTAAGTGCCTAAGTGATTAGAGGACTAGGAGCATCGTTTGTTTAATGAGGTGACTGTGGGTGGGCTCCAGGACGGGCACTGGTCACCAGAGAGACCAGGCCATAGAAAATTAATCAAACCCAAGGAGGGCGTCACGGGAACCTCACATTTATAGTCAATTGGCACAGGTGACAACTGGGACTTGCAGTTGGTACCTGCAGTGGGGTGGGAGCAGTCCTGTAGAACTGAGCCCTTTACCTGTGGGATCTGATGCTATCTCCAGGTAGATGGTGTCGGATGAATTAAATTGTAAAATGCTCGGCTGGTGTTGCAGACACTTGCTTGGTGGAGGAACACAACCCACACATTTGGTGACCAGAAGTGTCAGGAGTAACATATTCTGTGTCAGTAGTGAAGGAGACATACAGGAGGATGACAACTGGATTTCTCTAACTCAGCCGTACACAGAGATTAGAAGAAAAGCAAGGGAGTGGGTAGAGGTTCACGTTGAGACGGATGTTCTTCATTTACACTTAAGAGATCTACCAACAAAGAGAAGGAACTATTCACTGCAGTGTTGGTTACATGACTTTGGAACATAAAAGGGAGTTCTAAAATTGATGTATAGAGTCACTGCAATCACCCACAAAATCAGAGCACATTTTGAACATAGGAAGGTATATCCTAAAACTTTTAGGAAGAGGTAAAGGATTTACATTATCCGATACAATTCTGAAAACAGAACAAGGCTGGGAGATTCACAATACTGATTTCAAGACTCACTTTAAAGCAACAGTAATCAAGACAGTATAGTATTAGCAAAGAACTGACACACATCAACAGAAGAGAACACTGACTTGAGAAACATAGCCACAAATAATATAAAATCAAATCGTTCCCACAAGGGTGCTAAAGTAATTCAGAGGAGAAGGTATATTCTTTTCAACAAATATTGTTGGAATATCAAACATGCATAAGCAAAAATAAATAATCCTGATCTATACCTAGTACTGAATAAGTTAACTGAAAAGACTGCAATTATAAAACTTACAAACACAGCAGAGAAAACCTTTGTGATCTTGGTTTAGGAAGATTTCTTACATATGACCCAAAAAGCATAACTAATAAAAAAGATTTAAAATTTTCCAAACTTGATTGATTAAACACTTCTGCTTTTTGAAGGATTCATGGTGAGAGAAAAATATAGTACAGATCTATGATATTTTATACATGGATTTGGTACTCAAAATCTTTACACAACAATCCCCCACAAACAACAGGCAATTTTTATAAAAGAAAATACACGGCGGAAAACATTACACAAAGGAATAAAAACAAAAAAAAAGGTTGAAAGTGTCACATTCTTTTGATGAGGCTAATATAAGCATACCACCAAAATTGGATGGAAACACAGGAAAAGGAAATGATAGCCTCACCTAAATGTGATACAGGTATGTACTTCTTTATAAGCACAAGCAGAAAGATCCCAGCCAACTCATAAACAAGTAGGGTGTATACAGGAAATCAACAATGGATTAGTATTAGAAAATTCATTTTACCACTCACGATATTTACAGATTAAAGGAAATAAGCTATGCCTTTACGTCAACAGATGCAGAAAAAGTACTTAACATAATTCAAAGTACATTCATGACTAAAGTGAAATCTCTGCAAACAGGCAGTTAGAGGGAATGTACGTATCAAAGTTTAACTACCAAGAGCCCACAACAAACACCACAGCTAATGCTGAAACTGTGTATATTTTCCCTCAAGTCTGGCTTTATTTCTACTTCTCCAGGGTGGCCGGTTAGCTCAGTTGGTTAGAGCGTGGTGCTGATAGCACCAAGGTTGCCAGTTCGATCCCCGCGTGGGACACTGTGAGCTGTGCCCTCCTTAAAACAAACAAAGAAACAAACAAACAAAAAAACAATACACATCTACATCTCCTTTTGCATTGAATATATGCACCGTTATAAAACTCATAAATCAATCACAATACAAAGTGGGAAATGAACAAAGTGCTCACCTGAGATGTGTTCATTCTGCTGCTCTGGGGAGAGTATGGAGAACTGGGGAGGTTCGGCTGGGAGGCCAAGGAAGGACCGTGCAGGGGCGGCACCACCTGCCCACATGAGACACGTGGACTAAACCGCACAGCTTTGCATTGACTCAACCTCTCTCTGGTTAAAGAACAATGTAGTTAATTTCTGAATGATTCACATAAACAACTCAGTTACATTAAAGGACATACAGGATAAGGCATTGCTCTTTACTGAAATTAACATGAAATACTCAGGCTGCATCACTGAACTCATAATTAAGTGAAATAACAGAGGAAAACATACTAGTTTTATAAAGGCACTCATAATTAAAGTATTTAGGATTGAAATTATGTCTTCGTAAATTTATTTCAAAAATTTTCAGGAATATCAATCAGACAAAGCAAATATGGCAAAATTATAAGTTTTTTACATACAGGAAAGTGGTGTAGATAAATGCATATTGTGTGGTTTTCTAAATGCTTGAAAATTTTGCAATACAAAGTGAACAAAGAGGGAGGATAATAGGGATACTACACCTCCATGAGTGTACCTTTTAAATTCACAGCTGCTATGAGATTTGAAATTTCCGAGATAGCTCTTAGGAATAAGGCTGTCACGTGGGAATAAAATAACTAAAATTGGAGCACGGCAATACTAAAGAAAAAAGATTTTTCTCTTCTTCATCAAACTTTAGGTAGGATTCTCTAAGACTGCTTGTCAAATAGGACTATGAACTTTGGTCTGTAATGATTTGAACCAAATACAGTTTGTATCAGCTCAAGGACTCATCCCTAGGATGACATTAAGCCCCCTTAAAGTGCCTGCCCAAGAAAATCAAGGCAACCAAACAATTTTTTTGTTACAGCCAACACCTGAAGTCAGGGACTCTGTCTCCCAGTCTCTGTGAGAGGGTAGGAACCCAATTTCAATAAGTGTCTGTTAGCAAACCCAGATGGATTTCACAGGGAATGATTCCCCCTGCCTGCTTTTTGTGCTTTTCCACTTACCCTGGCTCTACTAAGCCCCAGCCCACCGTCCCTCTCTTTCCTCATTTTCCCTTTTAAACTCCCAGAAACCTCTGTATAAATCAAAATGGAGTTTTGTTCACGCTGGACTCTTTTCTCTATTGCAATTGTACATTACCAATTAAATCTGCTCTCCCCACTTTGTGTTCAGTTTTGTTTATCTTTGACAAATAAAAGGATAGTATCTATAAGTAGCAGGACTTACCTCAGGAAAGATAAAAAAGCAAATAACAGTTTTTAAATTACATAAGTTAATTATCAATATATATACAAACCAATATAAGAACATAGTTATCATGCAAGTGGTTCACAACCCAGAGATGATCCTATTTAAACCCAATGTGAGCACCTTCTTGTGTTATTAGCAAATTGGGCTGTGGTCATATTATAGGACCTTCTTTTTAGCAAATTACATCTATTGAGCATATTTTTGGTAAATATGCATCATTTATAACATCAATTATTTCTATGACTGATAGATTTTTAAATTGGACCTGACACACTGGAAGAAGAAAAAGAATGGAATCCTCCAGAAGTTAGTGCAATCTATGAGAACACAGCATAAAACTTTACTCCTGACATTTAAGTGAACTTGAATAAATGCCAGTTTTTGAAACACAAAGGTTCTTTGCCAAAATTCAGATTCTAATCTCAGAATATTTGGTCAATGTGTTTTCTCTCTTTGATATATGTTTTAACTTTTTAACCAAAAAGAGCCATTGAAAACATCATTAGAACACAAATAATGATTAGAGAAGCGCTGACAGACACAGCAGTGTCTCTCACACATTAATACATAGCTGTTGTTGGGGCGGCCAGGAAGGCCCAGTTGGTTACAGCGCGGGCTCTCAGCAGGAAGGTTGCGGTTCTATTCCCGCATGGGATAGTGGTCTGTGCCCTCCACAACTAGATTGAAGGAGAACAACTTGGAGCTGAAGGGCCTTGGAGAAACACACTGTTCCCCAATATTACCCAATAAAATTAAAAAAAAAAAATTCATGAATTCTTATTTAAAAAAATACACAGCTGTTGGTAAACCGTTGAATAATTTTACTATACAATACAGGTCCAGGAAGAAGGAAAAGCGAGAGGTAGAATTTATCTGAGCTGGTGTTAGATAAATTCTAACCTCGTTACCTCGTTAGGAAAACCAGGCAGGCTCTGGAACATACGAGGGCCATACCCAAAGCCCTCACATAAAATAAGTAACTTTAAAGATTTAAATATTTCTACAGTATTACTAGTTCTTCAAGGAAACACAGGTTTTTACAAATATAAATGTATAACTCTAACCCCCTTGGCACATTATAAAGAAATGCCCGCCCTCACCAAAAGTGCTTACGTCTTACATCAGGGCATGACACCTGATGTCATAATTTAGCCAGCCCAACAACACACAACCTGTAGGTGTCATGGAGGCTTGGCCTGCATACATTCAACCCAGCTATTGGCCAAGGACCCGCTTTGAATCTGAAACAGACCTGTCATTGCCTTCTCCCAAATAGCGCGCGTGCACACACACAGGAGCTTCCTCGTATTAAGTATCTTTTCAACAAATTTCCACTTATGTCTTAGTTCAGCAAGACTACTTCCCCCTTGAGCTCCAACTCTATGGAAATCAGAAAAATATCTGCAAAGCAAAGAGTCAGGGCACTGAGGGTTTAAAATGTGTATTTCTCTTTCTCAAGTATCACTGCTCTGAAATTCACAATGGCTGAAATCAGTTGCCTCCTATTATGTCAAGTTTTATAACACTTGTTTTTGGTGATGGCCAGAGTGGTACCAGTTACTCTCCATTGGCAGAAATCTCAGGTATTTTTTAAGGCTGCATTTTTAAAAACTCTGATAAAATTCATATACCATAAAGAATTTAACCACCAAAATTTACAGATGATTATGTACAGTGCAAAAGACACTTTCAAAAAGACTCTTTACCAATATGAAAAAGACCGTATCAGGTACTCTTAACTAATCTGTTTGTGGTAATGTTTAATGGAGATGACTCTTGGATTCATGTTTCCCATTTAAAGAACGCTGTTGCATCTAGCTGGACTGCCCGACCAAAAAGGACTTGAAATTTAAGTTACTAGGAAGTAAAACAGACGACATCTGTTATGGACAGCTAACCCGTAAGCAGGGCCTGGTTGGCATTCCACCCCCATAGGAGAGGCCTCACCTTACCTTGACCTATAGCTTAACAACAGGTCACCCCCTGTGCCTTGAGCTCCCAATGTCCCCTGTTCCACCCAGTTCCATTTTAGAAAATTACCCTGAACTACGGGTGAATATCCTTCGTGTTATTCATCACGATCTCTACGGTCTAGCATTCTTTCCAGACTACTCCCATTACTGTTCCTGGGTTGCTGACTCCACCAGAGAATTAACATTGCCAGGGGAGGTTCCATGCAGTACCCCCGAAGCATCACGTAGCCTCTGGAGGAATGCCCAGATTTTCCCTTAAATACGCCAAGCAGGTATGAGAATGTTAAGGCAGGTTTTGGAGATGTTCACCCTCTGCGTTCTCAGACCACCAGCACTCTGATAATAAACACTTATTCTATGATCCAACCCATGTTGGTCTACTGGCTGGGTGACAGGCACCATGAGCCCCAGACTCAGTTCGCCTCTGGTTTCAGTTCGCCTCTGTCCCACAGCAGGACAGCCTAGGATTCCTCCGTAAGTCTTTTGCTTGCAGAGGATCTCGGGGACTGCCCGGGATTGGGCGGCTTCCTTGGCACTTAACTGACCTGTGGAAGCAGCTGCGGAGTGATTGTGCTTGCTGAGGTGGGGATTCCACCAAGACCTCCCCATCTCAGATGCCCTTCTGTTCACTAGGGATAGAATAAGCATATGCTCTGTTCTCCTGCCTCTAATTACTGGTTCAGAAAGTGGGATGGCCCTGGTATGCACAGCTGGAGGATTTTGCACTCACCGTCTGTGGCTCCTCCTTGAGGGCCATCTGAGGATCTCACTGACCCATTGGTGCCAACAGGTGAGACTGCAATATCTAGCAATGCATAATACCCCCACCATTAAGGGGCTCTGGTTGCAAGCTTGCTCTCGTTCTGGAAGTGCACTTGTGGTTGGCAAGACTGTTCCCCCGGAAGCGGGGCGCATCTGCCACACTGTAAAAGCCAACTCTGGGTTTGGCCTTTTGGTATCTCATGGTCTTAAGGCCACATCTATTTTCTGGTTTTGGCCCACTTGCCAATTGTCTGATGGTTGATGATGAGACAAATAAAGAGTTAAAAGAATGGGGCTTGTGAGGTAGCAGGATGAGACAAGTAAAGAGTTAACAGGAGTGAGGTTGTGAGCTAGCAGGAACGAGCTTAAATATTAGCTTCTTGATTCTTAATCCCCTGGCTAGCCTGCACTTGCAAGCTGTCAAGCAACCTACATCCATCAAAGGTGGGAATCGAACAGTTCCCAGTCGGAACAGCAACCCACTGCTAGCTAACAAACACCCATCATAGATGGGAACAGAACAGTTCCCAAACACAACGGCAACTCCCTGCAAGCTAAAATCCGTCAGAGATGGGAAGAGGATAGTTCCCAGAAGACAACTGTAAGGGCAGCTCCCTTGCAAGCTGACAAGCACCCTACATCCTGCAAAGAAAAATATAAAAGCCCAGCTAAACAGAAACCCACCACACACCTGTCCCTATTGGACTGCCCTGGCAAACTCCTTTGGCCTGTATTTCTCTTCAAAACACAAACCTGTGTCAGCCGTCTTCTCCAGACACAGCCACCGGCTCTCTCAATCTGCCTGACTTTCAATGAAATTTTCTTGTTTGGTCTGATTTCTGTATCTCATGTTCAGATCCAAATCTGTTTTTTCTGGTTTTTGTCTGTTTGATCCATGGAAAACTTGGGTCTGTGTGTGTGTTTAAGTCTCTGTTAAATGTGGTCGCATCTGTTCTAGCTTAATAATGGGATGTAAGGTTTCGATCCTAACCAGGAGTCCTTTGGGCAAAATATTAGGCCACTGGCAAGATTATGGCTATGAGCCGTTGACCAAAAAGAAGTTAATGTTCTATTACAGTACTGTTTGGCCAATGTATATGTTAGATTCTGGCAAGCACTGAGTGCTCAATAGTTCCTTGAATTATTACACTATTTTGCAACTGGAATTGTTCTGTTAGAGGTCTGACAAATAGGATGAAATTCAGTATGTATAAGCCTGTATTACAGACTTTGAAAAGAAGGGAACTAAACTGATAGTTCAGAGAAAAGGGGAATCCACCCATCTCCTAATTCACTTATAACCAGGAACGCTTAAGGCTGTGGTAACAAGAAAAAAGGCATTTTAAAAAAAACAAGCTGCTAATGTCACAAGCCAGACCCTCACCCCTTGCTCCACCCTCTTTGAAGTTGTTGGGCCAACTGTAAGATCTTAGGAACTCTCGGCAATTGTTAACCGTTCTGTTTATAAGTATATGATCTCTGATATCTGTGTTTCTCCAGGTTTTATATAGAATATAATGTTTGTGCCTCTGGATGGCAGTACCAAATTATAAAATTTGATTGGATTAAAAAAGAAAGATTAAGCTCTGATATAAAATTTAAATAATAAAAAACTTAACCCAACTACTTGTCAGGATCATATGATCTAAGAAAATATTTCATACTAAGTCGGTTTAACTTTTGGTTACGTACACATTTTTTTAGGGTCATTAACATTAAATATGGTATCTGTTGTTTTACCTGGGTTTACAAAAATAAATTCACGTTACCTCTGTTTCAAAATTTGTCAAGAAAATAGCTTGAGTAATAATTAACTTCTACATCTCATGGTGTTAAGAACTAATGAAATGTTAACTGAAATAAGGTTGTAGATGAATCTTTTCAGCAATAATTATATCGTGTGGATGCTTGGACATGGTTTCTCAGAATTTATTGGTAACTTAAGGTTTTAATTTTACTAAATTGTGTTCAATGATAAAACATTATTGAATATCTAGGTATTTCAAAATAACGAAATGCTGAAATGTTAATGATTAGATAACTCTGAGTTCATCTATTTTTAACTTCTTATCACAGGAAACCTAAAGAATGGATTAGTACCTGTCAATAAATATATCTTGTACTTTATTACAAAAGCCTATGCTTTTGAAGGTTGCAAAATATGTTCCTAAATCTGCCAGTGGAAATTCTAATTGCTTGCTTTCAGTTGTCAGTATAAATTAAGGTTCTGAAGGTTATGGATTATGATTAATATGAAAGGACATGATGAATGTCTTCAGGGAAGGTATAAGGCAAGGGGACACATTTTTGAAGGAACTGAAGGAAAGTAGTTTGTCCTACGGATACTTATTTCTGAATGAGTGAAAAGAGACAAACTAAGAGGGACTGGGAGGGGTGTAGGAGGTTTGTGAAGGAAAATCTTGATGGAATTTCATATGGTTAATCTAAATGTGATTAAGTAAATTTAAATATCAAAAGTAAGCTGCTACAAAATTAGAGATAAGTTTTCTCACTCTGCTAAATAAGACAAAGTTTGTTGGACTATTGGTCTGCTACTGATATTATGTTTTATATTGATTAATTAGGACTTTGGTTACTCAAAAAAACTAAATATATAAACTAAGTTTTGCTAATGATTATGCAAACTTCTGTATTTTAGGAGGTTAGGTGCCCTCCTCAATGTCAGAGTACAGGCCACTACACGGAAGCTTAGCCTATTGTTTTCCCTAACCTGTCAGTATATTATAACAGCTCTAGCTCACTGTTACATCCCTGATAGAGAGTCTCAGAGCCTAAAAGAAGGCCAGGTAATTTGTTTAAATGTCTTTAACAACCAAGATAGGAAAAAAGAAGGAAAGGAACAGTGAGACTGGAGACGAGGCCAGAGACAGGCTAGATTTTGGGCTGCAGTTAATAAATAGACCAAAGCAAGGGCCACCTCAGGGCCACCCCAGCAGCCCCAAAAGAGGAAACGCCAGATAAAGAAGCCTGCTTTGGATGTGGAACCCCAGATCACTGCAATAAGGAATGTCCCAATCGTTCAAACCAGCCATGCCCCCTTGCAAACTAACAGGGCATTGGAGGAGGGCCTGTCCCGTTCTGCAGGGAGCAGGGCCCAACTCCTTCCCTACAAATGGCTATGACTGAGACAGGTCTGAGGGTCACAGGAGCCTCCCAGGAAAAAGCAGCTATTCTCATGATAGGGGAGAACTGCAGGCGACCCTTGATGTGGTGGGTTAGCCTGTTAATTTCCTGAGTGATATGGGAGCCATTTATTCTGTCTTGACCGCTCACTCTGGACCTGTTTCCTCTGAAACCTGCCTGGTTGTGTGGATAAATAAAGCCCGTAAATTTGGGCTCAGACTCAAGCCTGTTCCTTACCACTGACCTGTAGTTTAGAGGAATTGTAAAATGAGCAAATCAGACTCTAAAAGAACTCTGGAAGTTTTGTCAGGAGGCTTCTAAGCCCTGGCTCTAATTGCTGCCCATGGCTTTGGGTCTAACCACAATTCTGTTATTTCCTATGTTGTTAACTGGGAGAGGTTCCGCCGGCACTTAGGAATTATGGGAGAATGGATCCAACCCAAGGCCAACTCCTTTACATATTGTTGCCTCGGAAAGCCGGTGTACTATTAGAAGCCTAGAGTGGGAGGAGTCTCTAACAGACCAGTTAGTTCCTAAATGGAAGGGACCCTTTGCACTTTCTGAACTGTTATCAGGCTTCAGAGAGTCAATGGCTGGGTCTGTTGCCGTGCAGCAGCCTACCGGTCTGTCCCCTCGTACCTACCCCTAAAAAGAAAGGAGAGTCTGTGAGACTAATCCTATCACGGACATTTCTTCACCTTTGTGCCATCTCCCTGTTCGGCCCCAAAGGATGGCTGGTCAGCCAATGATGGGTAAGATTCCCCACGGGGCAAACTACCCAAGTCAGGCGCAGTCGGGTGGGGACCATCTGGAGACCTCAAAGGGTCGATAGAGGTGGGCACAACCCCCCACGATCCCCCGTCTAAGGAGAGCTTCTGCCTTTATGACTGCATTCTTTCCCACAACCTGCAGGGGAAGTGACTCAACATTGTGCTCTCCAGCTATTCCTGCATAAAGGTTTAGTCCCTTGAGAGGCACATATCACCATAACAAAGACATCCTGGGGACCTCGGGCTCCGGCTGCCTGGGCGCAAGGGTGATTGGCTTAAATCAGTTTCCTAGTATGATGCATGAGATTCACAGATCTTGAGATTAACAAATTTCCTCACCTAACTAATAAAAGCTATGCATTGGCCCTATTCAGGCTCTCAGTCCTCTGAGGCTGGGAGACTCTTGGCCCTACTTGCACGACATTCTTGAGTGCTGTTGTCTTTCTTAACCCTGTGCCGCCCTTCGCGCTCCCCACAAGCTCTTGTCGTGCAGGACGCGACATGGGTCCACTTCATTTAAGTCTCCTTCCCCCAGAAGGAAGACTGTCACTCTGTTCCTGTAAGTCAATTGAAGACCTCCTGTTCCAACAAACTACTGGAGTTGCTCAGTACTGCCTCCCTACTTGTGCCCCATCTGGGATAACCATTGAATGCCTTTTGGCTCTCCTCTTTCATGGGCTCCTCTAGAGAAAATAAGAAACCAGTATCTTTGTAAAATTTTTCTGATATGCTAGGTGCAAAAACTCTCTGACTGCTGGATATGCCATAAACAGTGCCCTCCCCGCTATGATACATTAGCAAGAAATTCTAGGGCCCATAGGCAGGGATGATGCCCACTCAAAACAGGAAGCAGCCATGAACAGTCAATGTCCCCTACCCTTGCAATCATACTAATTTTACAGAAATATAATGAATAAAAGACAGGGGTAATTGCAGCAGGGCCTGGTGGTTGGCATCCCCATAGTACAGCCCTTTCCACCTCCCCGGCCTCACCTTTTCTTGCCCTATAAGTTAACAATAGATCATCTCCCTGCGGCTTGAGCTCCAAATGTCCCCTCTTCCACCCAGTTCCCTCTTTTAGAAAATTATCCTGAAACTTATGATTAATACCCATAGGCTTATTAATCACAATCTCTATGGAACAGCATTTTTTCCAGGATACTTTCATCATCATTCTTTGTTTCTGACTCCACCAGAGAATCACATTGCCAGAAGGAAGGCTCCATGCAGACCCCTGGAACCTTCATGTAGCCTCTGCAGGACCAACCAGATTTTCCCTTCAATATCCCAAACTGGTATGAGAATGTTAAGGCAGTTTTTGGAGGTGTTAAACCTCTCCCTTCTCAGACCGCCTGTGCTATGATAATAAACGCTTATTCTATGACCCATCTCCTGTGTCAGTCTATTGGCTGAATGGTGCAGTCAGCAGGACTCTCAGACTCGGTTGGCCTCTGGTTTCAATACAAGACCTGGACCAGTTCTCTATAATCAAGACATTTCCTTCTTTCCTTACTTTAGTCCCTTCCTATCTCACAAATAATAGGAGAGCCCAAGCATTCACTATAATGTTATTGTTTTCTTTCCCCCTTAATTTCTACCTGTAAATATAACTGAACATGGGCATCATCATGAAACTGACATCGCACGTCAAAACATCAAACAGGTTACATACATAGTCAATGCCCAGCAATGGTACGAGATTTGGAGGAATACTTTTTCCTTCGGCAGGTATTGCAATAAATAAACACATAATTAGGAACTTCTCAAAAACCTTAGGGGAATTGCCGGAGCTACCACTAAAGTACTAGCCAACAAGGAAAACTCTATAAATTCCTTGCATGACTTATATTAGACAGCAGAATGGCTCTTGACCATCTAGCTAAACAGGGTAGGGGTTGCTCTAGTGTTAATACCACCTGTTATACTTGGATAAAACACCTCTGATGAAATAGAGATGGAACTAGATAAAATAAGGGCACAAGCCAAGTGATTTAGTGCCCACTGACACCTCATGGTTCTTTAATATCTTCACCTGACTGCCCCCAAGTATTGCCTCCTGGTTCAGGTGTATTCTTCAAGTTGCACTTATCATTTTGCTTGTGATTATATGAATTTTTGCTGTTCTAAGACTTTGTTTTGCATAGGTCAATATTATGAAGACACCACTTTGACAATGGTGGCTCAACAATTTGAGATGATTACTAAGGCCTCTGAGACTTCATAGGAAAAATCTCAAGAAACTACAGATGTTTGACCTTAAACAAATATAATGGTAAAGACGTCCTATGTTCGGGCACAACTGTTCAAGTGTGGCATATATATACATATATACATATACATCTGTATATATGTGTGTGTATATATATATGTGTGTGTGTATATATATATATATGTGTGTATATATATATATATATATATATATATATATATATTCCCCTTTCTCTCTCTCCTCTTTTCTTTCTTCTTTCCCTTGCTCTACTTTTCCAACTTCTATTTTTCTGTATTGATTTTTTTTTTGGTGTTGCTATTTTTTGTTTTGTTTTTTGTATTTTTGATATTTGTGTGTGTGTTGAGTGTTGTTTGTTGGTTGTTTTTATGTGTGAGTGTATTTGTTTTATGTTGTTGTTGTCGTTATTGTGCTTGTTGGTTTGTTTTGTTCTGAAATCTCCCTGCATAAGGTTCCAGTGCAAGAGGCACAACAAATCTACACACCCAGAGGCAAACTCCAGAACAAACCACAGCATTGACCTACAAGTGACGCATCCAAAGGAAATTCTCTACGGGCACGAGAGCCTCATCTGAGGGGTCAACCCTCACACAGCAGCTTATACACCATGGGCATAGCCAATTCTCACAGCTAGTCAGCCTGGGAGTGAATCCCACCCACTGAAAGCCAAAAGCAAATAAAGCTCAACTTCAACAGGAGAATACACACAACACAAGGGACACCTCTGGAACATACGCACAGGAGAATAGGGAAGTGGTGCAACTCAAATATAAAGGACACATACTACATAAGACCACCGAGCAAAGATTGAGAGACACAGGGGATCAAACACAGAGAGACAGCCAGAATGAGGAAACAAACAAACATGTCCCAAATGAAACAACAGAAGAAACCTGCAAAACTGGAACAAAATTAAACACAAGTAACCAACCTATCAGAGACAGAGCTTAGAACACTGATTATAAGAATGTTTAAGGAAATTAGTGAGAACAAAAGAAGGATGTAGAAATCATAAAAAATAACCAGTCAGAATTAAAGAATACAATAACTGAAACAAAGAACAGACCTGAAGAAATTACTAGCAGATTAGATGAAGGAGAGGACTGAATCAGCAATTTAGAAGACAAGAAAACAGAAATCACCAATCGGAAGAACAAAAAGAAAAAAGAATAAAAAACAATGAAAATAGTTTAACAGACCTGTGGGATAACATCAAGCACAACAACATGCGCATCATAGGAATACCAGAAGGTGAAGAGAGGGAGCAAGGGATCAAGAACATATTTGAAACAATAATGACTGAAAACTTTCCTAACCTGGTGAAGGAAATTGACATACAAACCCAGGAAGCGCAGAGAGTTCCAACAAAGATGAACTGAACCCAAACAGGCCCACACCTAGACAGATTACAGTTAAAATAGGAAGGTTAAAGGCAAAGAGAGAACCCTAAAATCAGCAAGAGATAGATAGCGAGTTACTTAAAGGGTACTCCCATAAGACTATCAGCTGACTTTTCTACCGAAACTTTGGAGGCCAGAAGAGAATGGCAGAAGATATTCAAAGTGATAAAAAACAAAGGTCTACAACCTAGATTCCTTTACCAGGCAAGGCTATTATTTAAAATTGAAGGATAGGTAAAGAGTTTCCCAGAAAATAAGCTAAAGGAATCCATTACCACCAAGGCAACTTTACAGGAAATGTTCAAAGGGCTTCTCTAAGCAGAAGAAAAGTGAAAACAATCAAACTAATGAAGACCAGAAATTATGTACCTATTAATAATCCCTTTAAATGTAAATGGATTAAATGCTCCAATCAAAAGATATAGGGTGGCTGAGTGGATACGAAAACAAGACCCACGCATATGCTGTATACAAGAGACTCACCTCAGATGAAAAGACGCACACAGGCTGAAAGTAAAGGAATGGAGTAAGGTATTTCAGGAAAATGGAAATAAGAAAATCTGGCATAGCAATACTTATATTGGACAAAATAGACTTTAAAATGAAGAATATAATGAAAGACAAAAAAGGGCACTACATAATAATAAAGGGATCGATTGAACAAAAGGACACAACCTTGGTAAACATCTAAGCATACAACATAGGAGCACCTAACTATATAAAACAGATAGTGACAGACAAGAGATCAACAGTAACACTATCATAGTAGGGGACGTGAACACACTACTGACACCAAGGGACAGATTGTCCAGACAGAAAATGAATAAGGATGATTAAGTGGCCTTGAATGACACATTAGAGCAGTTTGATTTCATCGATATTTTTAGAGAACTTCGCCACAAAGCTGCAAAATATACATAGTTCTGGAGCACAAATGGAACATTTTCCAAGATAGACCACATGTTAGGCCACAAAACAAATCTCAATAAACTTAAGAAAACTGAAATCATATCAAGCATCTTCCCTGACCTCAGTGCTATGAAATTCGAAATCAATTACAAGAAAAAATCTGGAAAACATACAAATACATGGAGGCTGAATAACATGTTACGAAATAATAAATGGGTTAACAATGAGATCAAGGAAGAAATCAAAAGAAACCTCAAGACGGATGAAAATGAAAACACAACAACCCAAAATCTATGGGATGCAATGAAAGCAGTCCTAAGAGAGAAATTCATAGCAATGCAGCCTACCTAAAGAAACAAGAAAAATCTCAAATCAACAGTCTATCCTTACACCTATGGGAACTCGGAAAAGAACAGCAAAATAAGCCCAAAGGATACATAAGGAAGGAAATTTTAAATATCCGAGTGAAAATAAACAAAATTAAGACAAAAAAAACAATATGAAAGATTGTTTTTTTGAAGGGCTGGTTGTTTGAAAAGATAAACAAAATCGACCAACCTTTAGCGAGACTCATCAAAAAAAAAAAAAAAAGACAGGACCCAAATTAATAAAATCAGAAATGAAAGAGAAGCAGTGACAACAGACACCATACAAATGCAAAAAATTTTAAGAAAATACTACAACCAACTATACACCAATATATTAAACAATCTGGGACAAATGGATGTTTTTCTAGAAGCATACAACCTTCCAAGTCTAACTTAAGAAGAAATGAAAAATCTGAATAGAAAAATTACTACTGAGTCAGTAATCAACAATTTCCCAACAAACAAAGCCCTAGACCAGATGACTTTACAGGTGAATTTTATCAAACATTCAAAACAGAATTATCACCTATTCTCCTCAAACTATTCCAAAAAATCGAGAAGGAAGGAAGGCCCTCAAACGCTTTTTATGAGGCCACTATCACCCTGATCTGAAAATCAGACAAAAACATTACAAAAAAAGAAAACAAAAGGCCAATATCCCTAATGAACATAGATGCAAAAATCCTCAACAAAATGTAGCAAACAGAATTCAGCACTACATTAAAAAGATCATACACTATGATCAAGTGGGATTCATTCCTGGTATGCAAGGTTGGTTCGATATCCGCAAATCAATTAATGTGATACACTGCATTAACAAAATAAAATATAAAAATCATATGTTCATATCAATAGAGGCAGGAAAATCATTTGACAAAATCCAGCAGCAATTTATGATAAAAACTCTTAGCAAAGTGGGAATAGAGGGATCATATCTTCACATAAACGCCATATATGATAAACCTACAGCTAACATCATAGTCAATGGTAAAAGCTAAAACCATTCTTCTTAATCTTAAGATCAGGAAGAAAACAAGGTTGCCATTTTCTCCACTTTTATTCAACATAGTTCTGGAAGTTCTAGACAAAGCAATCAGATAAGAAAAAGAAATAAAAGGCATCCAAATTGGAAAGGAGGAAGTAAAATTTTCCTTTTATGCAGATGACATGATACTGTATATAGAGAACCCCAAAGAATCCTCCTAAAAACTATTAGAACTGATTAATGAATTTAGTAAAGTACATGAATATGCAGAAATCAGTTGCACTTGTATACATCAATCATAAACTATCAGAAGGAGAAATTCAGAAAACAGTCCCATTTAAAATTGCTTCAAAAACTATAAAATACTTAGGAATACATTTAACCAAAGAAGTAAAAGACTTGTATTCAGAAAATTATAAGACACTGAAAAGAGAAATTACAGAAAATACAAATAAATGGACACACATACCATGCTTATGAACAGGAAGAATTAATATAGTTAAAATGTCCATACCACCTAAAGCAATACATAGATTCAACACAATTCCTATCAAACTACCAATGACATTTTTCACAGAAGTAGGATATATAATCTTAAAATTTATATGGAACCACAAAAGACCCTGAATAGCCACGGCAATCTTGAGAAATAAGAACAAAGTGGGAGGTAGCACGGTACCTGACATCAAATCATACTAAAAGCCTATAGCAATCAAAACCGCATGGTACTGGCATAAAAACAGACACATAGATCAATGGAACACAATAGTGAGTCCAGAAATAAATCCATACATATATGGTCATTTAATTTACGACAATGGAAGCCAGAATTTACACTGGGGTAAACAGTCTATTCAATAAATAGTGCTGGGAAAACTGGACAGATACATGCAAAAAAAATGAAGCTGGACCACCTCCTTATGCCATATATGAGAATAAATTCAAAATGGATTAAAGACTTAAATGTAAGTTCTGAAACCCTGAAACTCCTAGAAGAAAATATAGGAAGTAAATTTACGACATTACCTTTAGTAATATTTTTACCAATCTATCCCCTCCTTCAAGGGAAGTAAGAGAAAAAATAAACATGTGGGATTACATCAAACTAAAGAGTTTTTTCACTGCAAAGGAAACCATCAATAAAACAAAAAGGCACCCTACTGAATGGGAGAGGATATTTGTCAATGGTACATCTGATAAGGGGTTAACATCCAAAATTTATAAAGAACTCATTTAACTCAACCCAAAAAAACAAACAACCTAATTAAAAAATGGGCAGAGAACATGAAGGGACCTTTTTCTAAAGAGGAAATACAGATGGCCAACAGATATATGAAAAAATGCTCAACCTCACTAATCATTAGAGAAATGCAAATAAAAACCACAATGAGATACCACCTCACTCTAGTCAGAATGGCTATCATCAATAAATCAACAAACAAGTGCTGGTGAGGATGTGGAGAAAAGGTAACCCTCATGCATACATTTTTTCGAATTAGCATTTTGGATTTGTCTGGATAGATACCTAAGTGACATTACCGCTTTAGGATGACAGAGTGCTTGGGATATTTAGACTAGTTGTGGGCCTAAGGTCAAAAGTAAATGGTTATAGGTGAACATGTAGTATACGGGATAGGGGTCTCTTTTTATTAGATTTATTATTTATATATATTAATTGTGGATGGACTGCTAGCAGGATTTCCCAAATCCATCCATTACCTTCATAAGATTTCTTTCATCTAGTCGATATACTATGAGGTCTCGACTGTACTACGCATTTTCTCCTGTACTGAGAAGGGTGGCTTTAGCTTGAAGTTATCACACATTTATCACATTTTACATTTTCTTCATTGTGTGAATTCTGTACTCTGTGAGATTCAATCTTTGACAGAAAGCTTTCATATTTTCACTACACAGTCAGTATTTTCCACAGTAGAAGTGCTCACCGTTGAGTTCATACAGAATATTTGCTACCATGTTTCCCCAAAAATAAGACCTAGCCAGACCATCAGCTCTAATGCATCCTTTGGAGTAAAAATTAATACAAGACCGGGTCTTATATTACATTATATAAGACCGGGTCTTATATTATTTTTTTGTTCCAAAAGACGCATTAGAGCTGATGATCCAGGTGGTCTTATTTTCAGGGAAACATGGTATATTCATTATGTTCACAATGTTTCTTTCCCCAGAGAATTTTCTGATGTCCACTAAACTTATCCTTAGTGGCTGAAACACTGTCTATATACATTTCAAGGGTTTCCTTCCAGTGTAAGTTCTGAAAGGACACAAACTGAATGTTTGTGTCCTCCCCGAATTCATCTGTTGAAATCTAATCCCAAAGGTGCTGGGATATGGAGGTGGAGGCCTTTGAAGGTGATGAAGTCATTAAGACAGAGCCCTTATTAAAGAGGCCCTGACGAGTTCCCTTTCCCCTTCATCTTTGTGAGGACACCAGAAGATGATGGCCATCTACGAACAAGGAACTGGATTCTCACCAGACACCAAATCTACCAGTGCCTTGATCTTGGACTCTCAACTTTCAAGAACTGAGAGAAATAAATGTTTGCTATTTAAGCAAATGAGTCTAATGGTATTTTTTTTTTATAATAGCCTGAACAGACTAATAGAGTTCTCTTCTATTTAGTCAGGACCTTCTCTAAGTTCTGCAATCTTTACCCTGACTTGTAAGTTTCCATACATTCATCTTTATGATTTCTCCCCTGTGAGTTCTCTGATGTTCTCAAAAGTGTCATTTCGGGCTGAAAGCATTCCAAATTTGTAAGGTTTATAGAGTTGTTCATGTGTGAGAGCTCTCTTAGGTAATGTCCGGATGAAAGTTTTTCCACAGTCATTACATTCATGTTTAATTCTTTGTGAGTTTACTGATGCTCTCTGAGGTATGACTTCTGGTGAAAATTTTCCCCGCCTCTGTCACATTTATACAGATTCTCCCTGGTATGATCAATCAGATCAAAATATGCCACCCCGAAATTATGCCATTTTGGCAAAAAGATTGTTCTGAGCTGAAAGCCACTGAAAAATAGTAGACATAGAAAAACGCTTTCACTCTCTCCCCACCTTCCGAAAGGAAGGGTATTAATCTCCCTTCATAAAAGTGTTCCCCATCCTCTCTCTGGTATAACCCAAAGGAAGCAATTCTTATTATTGTAGATGACACCAACTAATATCTGCATAAACAAATCTTAATGAAATACCGCTCATCTTCCATTGGTTTCCCCGTCTACATACTTTCCCACTATGTACCACCTGTACAAGCTCGAAACAGTATTCCTTTGATCACTTGTTTGCAAACGGTATATAAGCCAGAAGGTCTGATCACCTCTTTAGTTTCATTTGATTTATCTAACACTCTCCACATGTGTATGAAATAAACCATTTCTCGCTGTTAATGTCTGTCAACTTGCAGGGCTCCAGCCATGGAACATAATAGAATACAAAAACAAAACAAAACAAAACAAAAACTAATTTTTCCTCCCCTTTTGCTTTTCATAACGGACAAGTCTCTGAACATTTTCCCACATTACCAACTTTACAGGATTTTTCACCTTTCTGAGTTTTCTGATGTTTTCATAGGTGACAGTCATTGGTAAAAGTGTGTGAATCACTACACTCCATTGTGAGAACTGTCTTCAATTTTGCGAGTTCAGTTGCAAACAAAAGCTTTTCTTCCTTAGTTACATTGGTAGCATTTCTTCCCTGCAGTCTCTGACATATTATGAGGACTGATTTCCAAACAAAAATATTCCCAAATTTCATACATTCATAGGGTTTTTCCCAAGTAAATTCTCTGACGTCCTTTGAGGTATGATATGAAAACAAAACTCTTCCAGATTCATTGGGTTTCTCTTCTGTGATGAGTGTTCGGATGTGTTTCGAAGGTTTGACTTCCGCTTCAAAGTTTTTCCACATTCATTATATTGGTAGGACTTTAACCCTTTGTGATTTCTCTGATGTACCCAAGGCTTGATTTCTCGATGTAAGTTTTACCACAGTCATTAAATTCATAATGTTTCTCACCTGTGTGAGTTCTCTGATATTTTCCAAAACTGCTTTGTGGCTGAAAGTGTTTTCACATTTAGTACCTTTGCATGGTTTCTCCCCTGTCTAAGTTCTCTGATGTCTTCTGAGGTGTGACATGGAGGTGAAAGTGTTTCCGCATTCACTACATTTGTAGGGTTTTGCCCCTGCGTGAGGTCTCTGATGACTTCTGAAGTGCAACATGGAGATGAAAGCTTTTCCACTTCATTACATTCATAAGGTTTCTCCCCTGTGTGAGTTCTCTGATGTACTCTGACATGTGACATGGAGATGAAAGCTTTTCCACTTCATTACATTCATATGGTGTGTCCCTTATGTGTGTTCTCTCATGTTTTCCAAGGACTGCTTTGAGGCTGAAAGGTTTCCCACATTCATTACATTCATAGGGTTTATCCACTATGTGAGTTCTCTGATGTACTGTAAGGCTTGACTCCTCAATGTAAGTTTTACGACATGCATACCATTCATAAGGTTTCGACCCTGTGTGAGTTCTCTGATAAACTCCAAGGCCTGATTTGCAGCTGAAAGTTTTCCCACACTCATGACATTCATAGGGTTTCTCCCCTGTGTGAGTTCTCTGATGTTCTCCAAGGTGTGACATGCAGTGGAAATCTTTTCCACACTCATGACATTCATAGGGTTTCTCCCCTGTGTGAGTTCTCTGATGTACTCTAAGGCTTGACTTCTTGAAATAAGTTTTACCACATTCATTATATTCATAGGGTTCCTCACCTGTCTGAGTTCTCTGATGTACTCTAAGGCTTGATTTCCAGGTGTAACTTTTACCACATTCAGTACATTGATAGGGTTTCTCTCCTGTGTGAATTGACTGATGTACAACGAAGGATAATTTCCAGGAAAATCCTGCCCCACATTCATTACATTCATAAATAAATAGATTTTCCAAAATTTAACTTTATCTTGCTTAAATATAAATTCATTATTTTTGTTATAAGTGATATACTGTGTTGCCTAATTGAAAAAATGAAAACAATTACATTCTATCCTTTATGTTAAACTAACAATACCCACATTTTATTGGAACTACTAATATCTAAACTTCGAAAGGTGCCCATTGTTGAACAGATCTCACTTTGGATTCAGTTGTCTAGGAATACCTTTTACCAGTATTCTAAAACTCACCTGGATAACTCCCATTTAGAAAGTTGTTCTCTACTAACACTGGGTCTTGTTCCAACTTCAAGATCACTTCTGGTTCTATAGAGCAATACCTTGTAAATGGGAAATAACTGAGGATGTGGGTTGCCTGTATGGGCTCTGATGATTCTGAATGTGAAGGAAGATTCAGGTTTAAGAGTGGCACAGAAACAATACTCTCTTGACCCCTTCTTTGGGGAGGTAAAAAACAGAAATATTTTCAGATGCTCAAAAGAGCTCTCCTTAAACCCCTAAATCACAAACCTAAATAACATTAAGTTCTAACAAAGGTTCATGCTTATTAGCTACACTGAGAGAGAGAGAGAGAGAGAGAGAGAGAGAGAGAGAGAGAGAGAGAGAGAGAGAGAATGCAAGCGAGCTATGGAGATCTACAAAAGGGTCCCTTCAATCTTTGCTTGGGTACTAATTTGTGGACACATGTCAGGAAACTACCTGGGGTGGGAAATTACCAGAAAAAAGTAGAATGGAAAATCACCAAAGCACACACAGAAGTGGGAAGTTTACATTTCCAAAGTGGAGAAGCAAAGGATCTTCACTAAGATTCCTCATTAAAAAATGTAAAGGGCAGAAGGTAGTGGGGTGACATACTATAACTATTCATACAAAAGGACTATCAGCGAAGAATCAGGAAAATGATCTTTGAAAGATAAAGACCAAATAAAAATATTTCCAGATGAACAAAAATTGAGAGATGTTTGTTGCTAGCAGAGCCACCTTACAAGATACACTAAAGAAAGTTCTCTTGACTGATTTAAAAAGTAACTTTATAAAACAATGAGCACATGTGTGCAATGTTCGGTTTCTAACACACACAGACGTATTTTTATATTTCCCAATAAAATCATAAAAAGGTAAGTGGGAGTCAAGCTATACTAGACTAACGAAATACAGTAGTACCTCGGTTTTCAAGCGTCACTGTTGACAAACATTTTGGTTTATGTATGCCGCAAATTTTATGGATCCATGGTATCATTAGACAGTGAAATTCATGCTAAATTTGCTGTTTTAGAGGTTGATTTTAAAGGTCTGGAACAGATTAATCCATTTTGCATTACTTTCTATGGGGAAACCGCACCTCGGTTTTCGAACGTTTCAGAACTCAAACAGACTTCCGGAACGAATTATGTTTGAAAACCGAGGTACCACTGTAATACGAAACAATAACTGAAATGCCCAGTAAGAAATGAAGACAAACACAATTTAACAATATATTAACATATATAACAAAAATTAACATATAACAATACCTCAAGAAGGGGAACAGGAAGAATAAACCTACATAGGAGTAACCTGTCTATACATCTCTAAAATTAAGTTAACATAAACTTGATGTACATTCTGGTAAGTGCAGGTGTATGTGATAAATCCTAAAGGAATAACTAATGAAATAAACTCTAAAAAATACTGTGAAAAAAATCATTCAAGAAACTAAAATGTTACATTAAAAAATATTCACATACTACAAAACAACAGCAGAAAAATGGATGACCAAAATATATGACACATGTAGAAAACAAAATAAAAAATGGCAGATAAATATCCAATCTTATAAGAAATAGCATTAAACGTGAAAGAACTAAGTAATCCAGACAAAAAGCAGAGCTTGTCAGACTAGATTTAAAAAAACACACAAAAAAACAAAGATCAAACTACACTCAACTATATGCGGTCTAAGGACATACACATTAAATTGAAAGATAGAAAGATATTGAAACTCAGAGGATGGAAAAAGATATTTCATGCAAATAGCAACCATAGGAAAGCTATACTAATATCAAACAAAATAGACTTTAAATTTTAAAAAAAAGTTGTTAGAGATAGAGATATTTATAATGACAAAAGGGTAAATCCATCAAAAAGATGTTACAACAATTATAAAAATATACACATCCAAAAACTGAGCCCAAAATATATAAAGTTAAAACTGTCAATTGAAAGGAAACATAGAGAATTAAACAATAACAGATGGAGACTTCATTATCACTCTTTCAATAAGGGATAGAATAACTAGGTAGGAAACAGGAGATTTGAAAAACACTATCAGCCAATTAAAGCTAACAGATATATATACGGCACACTCCACACAACAGTAGCACAATTCTCATTCTTCTAAAATGCACATAAAACAGCCACCAGGGTATGCCATTTATTAGGCCAAAAAACAAACCTCAATAAATTTAAAAGTAGAGAAATATACAAAGTATCTTTTCTGACCCTAATGGAATGAAATCAGAAATCAGTAATGGAAAGAAATTTGGGAAATTCACAAATATGTAAAAACTGAATACCAGTCATCTAAGTAATTAATGGATCAGAAAGGAAATTGAAAATACTTTTTGATTACCAAGAGTGAAGGTACAACATACCAAAACTTATAGGATGAAGCAAAAACAGTGTTTAGAGGGAAATTTATAGCTATAAATAAGTATACAGTTGACCCTTGAACAACGCAGGTGGTGGGGAGCCAACCCCCATGTAGTTGAAAATCCACATATAACTTCTGACTCCCCAAAAACTCAGTCATCACTTTGTGTCCATGGGAGGTTAGTTCCAGGATGACCTCATCACACGGATACTAAAATCCACAGATGCTCAAGTTCCTTATATAAAATAACATAAAACAATGCTACTGTTGGCCCTCTGCATCCACAGATTGTAAACCACAGATTGAAAATACGGTTTTCAATTCCCAGTTGGTTGAATCTACAAATGCAAAACCTAGAGATGTGCAAGGCCAACTGCATATTTATTGAAACAAAATCCGTGTATAAGTGGACCCATGCAGTTGAAACTCATGTTGTCTATGGTCTTAAAAAAGGTCTCAAATCAAAAACCTAACCCCTATCTTTATGCAAAGGACAAACATAAGCAAAGTCAACCAAAAGTAAGCACAAGGAAACAAACAATAAAGACTGGATTAAAAATACATGAGAAAAAGAATACAAAATTAATGTAACCACAGTTGATTCTTTGAAATGATCAGCAAAACTGACAAATCTTTAGCTAGATTAACTACAGAATAAAGAGAGAAGACTCAAATTATTAATATCAGAAATGAAGGAGGTGATATTACTATTGACTATCCAGAAATAAAAAAGGATTAAAAAGAAATATTATGAACAATTATATGTCAATACATTAGATAACATAGATAAAAGGGAAAAGTTCCTGGAAAGAAAGAAACTAACTCAAGAAATACGAAGTCTGAATAGAGTTATCATAAGAGATTGGATCAGTAACAAAAACACTACCCACAAAGAAAAGCCCAGGCCCATATGGCTTTAGGGCTGAATTCTACCAAACATTTAAAGAAACAAGAATACCAATTCTTCACATATTTTCCAAATGACAGAAAAGAGAATACTTCCTATATTTCTTATGAATACAATAGAAAAAATCCCCATCAAAATACTAGCAAAATGAAGCTAGAAACATATTAAATGTGTTACACACCATGATCACCTGGGATTTATTCCAATTAGCAAGGTTGGTGTAACATCCAAAAATCCATCAGTGTAATTCACCATATCAATAGAAGTTTAAAAGCCACAGGATCATCTTCATAGATACAGAAAAAGCATTATGACAAAACTCAACACTCCTTCAAGATAAAAATACCCAGCAAACTAGGAACACATTGGAACTTCTTCGATGTGATAAGGGGTAACTAAATAAACCCCATAGAAAGCACCATACTGTATGATCAGATGCAGGAGCTTTCCCCTAAGACTGGAAGACAAGGATGTTCACTCTCTACACTACTATTCACTATTGTACTGTAGGTTCTAGCTGGGTCAAGTAGGCAACAAAAAGTTATCCAGATTAGTAGCAAAGAAATAAAACAATATTCACAAATGAAAATATCTTACGTAGCAAGAATTCTGAGGGGGGCAGTTAGAAGTAAAACATCAACAATGGAGTCAGACTCGAATACAATTCACCTCTGATGTTTGATGAATGAAACTGGATTAGAATTCATGAGCTAATATTGCACTCTATAAAGACTGCAGACTGAGGTTGTAAAGAAAGCGAAAGTTGTTTGTTCAAGAGCTCAGCAGTGTGTATTTTGAGAAGTGACACAAGTGCCTTGCTCAACATCGATCACACTCTAGCAGATCAATGATCAGGAGTGTCTTCAAGACGCCTTGTATTATGGCTTTAGTATGGCCAAACTTATGTGCAACCTTGATTTACATGTTTGGATATCGGTGAGGCAAGATGTTCAGAGTTCTTTCCCCGCAAAGGCGGCTAACCTGGACAAGGAATTGTAGTTGCCATTGGTTGAACCAGACAGTCAGTTCATTGGCAATAGCCCAAATGTCTGTAAAACGGTGCAGATGGGACCAATACTGGCTAGTGCATCCTCCAGTGCCAAGATCAGTGCTTGAACTTTGACCAATTGTACTGTCTTGGGTCCCATTCTTTTTTATAGAAATCATACTTAAAGGAGGGAGATACATTCCAGGAACCCCTGATGGGCGCCTGAAACTGCAGACACTACCAAACACTGTATATACTCTTTCTTCCTAAACATACATACCCATGATTAAGTTTAATTCATAAATTGGGTACAGTAACAGATTAACAACTAACGATGAAATAGAACAATTATAACAATATACTGCAATAAAAGTTATGTGAATGTGGTCTCCCTCTCCAGGCAAATTTCTATTTTCTTCTCCACAATTTCACAGATAGAATATTTGTTCTTACTGTGGATCATAGCAATTTCAGCATATGACATTTTATCCTTATTAAGTCAAGAACATTTACCTTTTTACTTGAAGGAAGCACTTTATGGCTTCTCTTTGGCATATCCGAATTGCCAGCACCACTACTCTTATTCCGTGGGCCATTATGAAGTGAAATAAGGGTGATTTGAACACAAGTACTGCAATACTGTGACAGTCAATCTCATAACCGAGACGGCCACTAAAGGACTAATGGTAGCATATAGTGTGGAGATACTGAACAAAGGGATGACTTCTGTCCCACACAAAACTGCCCAGGATTTCATCACGCTACTCAGAATAATGCACAAGTGAAAACTTGTGAATTGTTCATTTCTGGAATTTTCCATTTAAACTTTTCAGACCTCGGTTGACTGGGGTAACCATGGATATACGAGGACTACTGTATATGTAAAAGATATTCCTTCTATTACGTTTTCTAAACTGGTTTATGGTGGAAGCAACATCATAACTCTCTGATATAGCTATTAGCATGTGGCCAGAAAATACTTAACAGTTATAAATGAGGGAAGGTAAAAGGAGGTACACTTTACTCAGACTAATAAAATGTGAACATTAGCAGCCTCTGATAATTTATATAAAATGGAATTCCTACAGAAATCACTAAAAAGAACTATCCAGAAACACCTCAAAAACACTATAGGCAGATCAAAATGGAACTCAGTAAAATTTTCAAATAACCTACAGGGAGGAAAAAAGAAAAGAAACAGAAATAAATAATAAACAGCAGACTTAAGTCCTGACATATCAATAATTGTATCAAATGCAAATGATCTAAAGACAACTTTTAAAACCAGAGACAATCATATATATAAAAACAATCTGAATACATACTGTCTACAAGAAACTCATTTCAAAGTAATAATGTAGGGAAGTTTAAAAGTAATAGAACAGAAATAGATATATACCATGCAAACATTTTGTAAAAAAAAAAAAGCTGAGGGGCTATATCACTATCAGATAAGAGACTGAACATTAAGAGACACAGAGAAGGGCAGTACATAATGATTAAAGGAACAATCGACAAAAATGACATCACAATATGAAATGTATACATAATAACAACAGAGCTTCAAAATATATGAAGCAAAAACTAAGACAATTAAAAAGAGAAATAGATAAATCCATAAATATAATCAGACACTTCAACATCCCTTTCTAGCACCTGACAGAATTAGACAGAAAATAAGAGGATACGTAACTTAATAAAACCATCAAGCAACATGCTCTCGTAGACATGTATAGAAAAGTCCACGCAGTAACAGCAGAATACACATACTTTTCAAAACTCTATAGAACATGTACCAAGATAGATAATATGCTGGGCGATTAAAAAAAACCAACAAGTTTAAGACAAATGAAATATAGTTCATTCTCCGACCACAATAAAAATCTACCTAAAAATCAGCTAAAGAAAGTTATAGAAAAATCTCCAAAGACTTGGAAGTTAAACAACACATTTCTAAATAATCTCTCAAAGAGGAAGTCTCAAGAGAAATAAAAATAAAATACACTGAACAAAATGAAATGAAAATATGACGTATCAAAATTTGTGGCAGGCAGCTAAAACAGTGCTGATATAAAAATTTATACCACTAAATCCGTACATTAGAAAACAGGATGAGGATCAAACATGGTGCAGTAGGTAAACATTGTGATTACCTTCTCACGACCACAACAAAATTACAACTAAACTGCAAAACAACCATCATTGAGAATTTCCTAAAACCTTGCTAAACTGAAGCCTTACAACTAAGGATATACAGAAAAAGCCAGCTCAAGACTGGTAGGAGGGGCAGAGATGCGGAATAGGCTGATCACACAGCCACAGTGATCATTAAAGGTTGGCAAGGATATTTCAGCTGTGGATGTCCTCCCCACGGCCCAGCGGAGTGAAAGGTCCCAGCCCCACCCCAGCCCTGGGTTCCAGTTTTGGGGAGAGAAGGCCTCATAATTTCTGGTTGTGAAAACCAGTGAAGAATGTGACTGAGGGAGACAGAGGGCGGCTGGACTCTCAGGTGCTCCTCTTAAAGGGACCACACACCCAGACTTACGAACCAAAGGAATCACTGGCTCTGAGCTCCCGTGCTAGGTAGCAGGTGGGAAGGCAGGAGAGAAACATGGTGGGGAACTGAGTTGTCTGCTTGGGACGCGGGCTGAAGAGGCAGCTTTTTCTGGGACAGAAGAGCTGGTGGATGCCGTTGTTTCTTTGTTGAGCCCTCCCTCTTCCCAGAAGCAGGCGTTCACCATATGACTCTCTACTGTTCATTCTCCACACCCTGGTGATTCGAGACCCCGCCCTGCCCAACTTTGAGACACACCCAAGCTGCTTCCAGTGGCTTTTTGGTATAAACTGCCTGCCTTGGCTCAAGCTTCAGACTTTTCCAGGGTCTCTCAAAGGTTCATGGAACCCACACCAGCAGCATCTGGCTTGAGTGTATTCTGTACCTCTGGCTGAACAGCCCTAAGCCCGGCACTAGCGGCAGCATGCCTTGGTTCGCGGCTTGGCCTCTCAAGGTGCTTTTAAGCACACATGGGCAGCAGCCATCTGCGGATTTCTTTGTTGCTCCTGCTGGGTGGTCATGGGTAGGGCTGGGCTGTGTCTGAACTTTACCTAGAGCAGATCCCTCCAAGGTGGTCCTGGGGCTGGCGCCCCCAGTGGGCAGCTTCAAAATGAGCTGGAGCATCAACCTGCTGCCTCCAAGAATGACACACCCAAGTGGTGGATTGGGCAGGCACCAGAGTCCTGCTGAGGGAGATCCTCCTCTGTAGGATCAGCCCCTGCACAACAACTCTTCCCCTGTAGTGAAGGCCAGTCCTCACAACCAGTGAGCCCGAGGGTCAGTCCCTCCCACTTGTGTGCAATTATCAAACAAGGCTCAACTACAAGAAGAGGGCACACACAACACACACAAGGGTACACCTGGAGTGTGTGGCTCAAGTGACCAGATAGACTACGCCACTGAGCCCCACAGCACACTTCTACATAAGGCCACTCTACTAAGACTGGAAGATATAGCAGCCCTACCTAATACATAGAAACAAACACAGGGAGGCACCTAAAATAGGTAGACAAAGAAAAATGTCCCAAATAAAAGAACAGTACAAACCTCTAGAAACAAAACTAAACAAAATGGAGATAAGCAATCTATCAGACGTAGAGTTCCAAACACTTGTTAAAGGATGTTCAATGATCTCAGGGAGAACTTTAACGAAGAGATAGGAAACATAAAAATGCAGATACAAAACATTAAAAAGTCAGAAATCAAGAATACAATTAACGAAAATGAAGAATACATTCCAGGGAATCAACAGTAGGTTAGATGAAGCAGAGGACTGAATCACCAATGCAGAAATTCAGGTAGCAGAAAACACCCAACCAGAACAGAAAAAAGGAAAAAAGAATCATTGAGGAGAGTTCAAAGAGCCTCTGGGAGAGCATCAAGTGTAACAACATTTGCATTATAGGGGTACCAGAAGGAAAAGAGAGAGAGCAAGGAAATAAAAACCTATTTAAAGAAATAATCACAGAAAACTTCCCTAACCTGAAGGAAATAGATATATAAACCCAGGAAACAAAGAGAGTCCCAGAGAAGATGAACCCAGAGGCCAACACCAAAGAGGCCAGACAAACAGAGAATCCTGAAAGCAGCAAGAGAAAAGCAGTTAGTTACCTACAAGGGAGCCCCCATAAGATTATCAGCTGATTTTTCAACAGAAACTTTGAGGCAACAAGGGATTGATAGGAAAATATTCAAAGTGATGAAAAGCAGGGACCTACAACCAAAATTACACCACCCAGAAAAGCTACCATTTAGAATGGAAAGAGATAAAAAGCTTTGACAAGAAAAAACCGCAGGAGTTCATCACCACCAAACCAGTATTACAAGGAATTTTAGAGGGACTTCTTTAAGATGGGATGGGAGTTGAGAGTGGGTGAAAAGAAGGCACTAAGAACTACAAATTGGTTGTTACACAGTAGTCATGGGGATGCAGGGTATATTGAACTAACTAGATATGGTGCCAGATGGGTACTAGGTCTGTCAGGGTGATAGATGGGAATGGGGTTAGGAGCAGGGTGAAAAAGGTGAAGGGATTAAGAAATACACACAGGTAGTTATAAAATAGTCATGGGGATGTAAATATAGGAAATATAATCAATAATATGGTAATAACTATGTATAGTGCGAGGTGGTACTAGTCAGGATATCAGTTCCTAAAGTACATAAATGTTTAACCACTATGCCATGCACATGAAACTAATATAAACTAATATTGAATGTTGACTCTAATTTAAAAATTTAAAAAGGGGGGAAAAGATGAATAATACTATGATAGCGTCAGATGGTGGCTGGACTTATCAACATAATCACTTTTTTTTTTTTTTTAAGATTTTATTGGGGAAAGGAAACAGGACTTTTATTAGGGAACAGTGTGTACTGCCAGGACTTATTTCCAAGTCAAGTTGTCCTTTCAATCTTAGTTGTGGAGGGTGCCATTCAGCTTCAAGTTGTCCTTTCAGTCTTAGTTGTGGAGGGCACAGCTCAGCTCCAGGTCCAGTTGCCGTTGCTAGTTGCAGGGGGCGCAGCCCACCATCCCTTGAGGGAGTCGAACCGGCAACCTTGTGGTTGAGAGCCCACGCTCCAACCAACTGAGCCATCCAGGAGCTCAGCGGCAGCTCAGCTCAAGATGCCGTGTTAATCTTAGTTGCAGGGGGCGGAGGCCACCATCCCTGTGGGACTCAAGGAATTGAACTGGCAACCTTGTGGTGAGAGCCCACTGGCCACGTGGGAAAAAAACCGGCAGCCTTCGGAGTTAGGAGGATGGAGCTCCAACCACCTGAGCCACTGGGCCAGCCCACATAATCACTTTTTGAGCATAGGTAATAAAATCAATAATGTGGTAATAACACTGTATAGTGCTAGGTGGGTACTGTTCAATAAGTATCGTGTACACCTGAAACTAATATATTATTGCATGTTAGCTATATTTTAATAAAAATATTAAAAAAACACGTAGTTAACATCATATTTAATAGGACAGGAAAAGACTATATGCTTTCCCCCTAAGAGTGAGAATACAGCAGAGGTAACAATGTCTATTCTCACCACTGGTGTTCAACATAGCACTCCTATGACACTATGCAAAGTGAAACAAGCCAGACACAAAAAAATAACTACTGAATAAATCCACTTGTATTTACCTAGAGTATTCAAATTTACAGAGACAGGAAGTAGAACAGTGGTTAATAGGTTTGGGGAAGGAAGGAATGGGGAGTTAGCGTGCAATGGATAGCTTTAGTTGTGAAGATGAAAAAGTTGTGGAGATAAATGTTGGTGAGGGTTGCACAACAATGTGAATATATTAAATGCTACAGAACTCTATACTTAAAAATAGTGATAATGGTAAATTTATGTTATGTATATTTTACCATAAAAAAAGAAGTAACCCAAATTGTATTACAGCTAATAAAAAATAAAAATTCACTCTTAATGAAAACCCTCCCAGAAAGAAAACTCCAGGTTCAGAATACTTCAGTGGTAAAGGGGGCATAGCTCAGTGGTAGAGAATTTGACTGCATAATGCTTCAGCGGTGACTTCTACTAAGTATTTAAGGAAGAAATAATATCAATTCTATTCAATCTCTTCTAGAAAATTGTAGAAATTGTTGGACTCCCTTTATAAGTATTACCATGATATCAGCTCTTTGAGACATTACATCTACAAATAGCCTGTAAATATATAGGTGCAAATATCCTTAAGTGTAGTGAACCACATACAGAAATATAAAAAATATAATATAGTATGAACAACTTGGGTTCATCCCAGAATTAAAGGGTAGTTGAACATTAAACAAAATCAATGTAATTCACAATATAATTTGAATACAAAAGAAAAAGCATGCAACTATCTCAACAGAAAAAGAACATCTGACAAATTCAATGATGATTATCAATTAATAAAAAAATAGTTTCAGCAGACTAGAGGACATCCTCAAATGGATGCAGGGCAGCTTTAAAAACCTACAATTAAGTCAGTTAATTAAGTATGTCATGGTGAAGAATGAATGCTTTACCTCTAAGATTAGAAACAAGACATGAATATCTTCTCTCACCACTTGTATGCAATTTTATATTGGTGGCCCAGGCCAGTGACAAAACAAAAAGAAATGAAGACATATAGTTTTAAAATGAAGAAGTAACATACCATTATTCACAGATAACATAATTGTGGATATAAAACATCTCTGGGAATCTCGAAAAGATCTGCTAGAATAAATCAGAATAATAAAGTTACAAAACACAATGAATATAAATGAATCTATTGGATTTCTACACACTTCCAACAAACAATTGCAAAGTGAAGCTGTAAATTACATACCGTTTATAGCATTAATTTCATAATATACATCTAAGTATGTGTAAAACATACACAGTTAAAGTTACAAATCATTATATTAAAAAAAGTAAAGACTTATATGAAAAGGAGAGACATACTATCACTTCAATGGATCAAAGATTCAATATTATTAAAATATAAATCCTTCCCAGACCATTCTAAAGACTTAAGACTACCACAACTAGGATTCCAAGCAAAACTCTTGAAGAAATTGATTAGAAATTCTAATAATTATATGGCAATGACAAAGAATATATAATAAAATAATTTTCAAATGACAAATATATTTGGAGGACTAAATCCTCCTTATTTAATAACTTTCCACAACACTATATGATCAATTAGGTGCGTTACAGACACACAGAACCACTAAACGGAATAGAGTCCAGGTATAGAACTGCAGTTATATGGTCAATTTTTTTTGACAAAGAAGCCAAGGCAGTTCAATGGAAAAATAATAATCCTTTCAGTAAATGATGTCATTATAGCTAGACACAGATATGGAAAAAGTCTTATTTCACAGCATACAAAAAAAATTCACTGCCAGTGAATCATGGGGCTACATGTAAAATTGTAAAAATTCTTCAAGAAAACACAGGACAAAATTTTAATGACTTTGGATTAATCAAAAATTTCTTTAAAAAGAAAGAGAAACCATGAAATATAAAAGAAAAACCAATGATGTATTAAAAAAAATAGAAAATTCTGCTCTTCAAAGACACAGTTATAAAATAAAAGCAAGCAACAGATAGGCAGAAAACTTAGTAAAATATTCATCTAATAACGGTCTTTTACTTAGATTATATTAAGAACTCTGTCAACTCAATTTAACTATTTAAAAAAAAACGGTTTCTTTAAAAATGGGCTAAAGATATGAGCATCTCAAAAGGCAAAATATATGCATGGCCAAAAAGTATGAGAAGAGATGTTCAACTTAATTAGTCATCAGGAAAATACAAATTAAAACCCAGAAAATACAAAGACATCCACTATCTTAAAACAACAACAACAACAACAACAAACAACAACAACAAACGTAAGGCAACACAGTGAGAAGCTAGCAGCCTGCAACCCAGAAATGGGTCTCCACCAGACATCGAGTCTACTGGGGCCATGAGCCTGGACTTCCAGCCTCTGCAACTGTGAGAAATCAATATTTGTTTATTAAAAACAAAAACAAAAAACCATAGTGACCTCCAATCCCACACGCAGGTGAGGATGTACAGCAACCATAACTATCAGACACTGCTAACGGGCACGCAAACCGGCACAGCCACTTTGGAAACATCGGGCAGGTTCCTATAAAGTGACCATAAGAACAATAATACCATCCTTCGGAATATTTACACAAGAGAAATGAAAACAAATGTCTGAACAAAACTTGTACTTAAATGGACATTGCAGCTCCATTCCTAACATACAAATAAGGAAAAACCTATGTCTCTATCAACAGGTATAAGGATAACAAATTGTGGTATATGCATTCAAAGAAATACTACCTAGGAATAAAAAAAATGGTGAGATACACAAAAGAATGCATGAATCTCAAACCTAAGTGAAACAAAGAAATGGAAAGAAACTCTGTGTTCTTCGACAGGAAGTTAAAAGGGCCATATTACCTCACGCAATATATGGATTTAATGCAATCTCCATCAAAAGCCAAAAGGCATTTTTTTTTTAAGGAAAAAAAACCAAATTAATCATCAGATTTGTATGGAACCACAAGAGACCCTGATTAGCCAAAGCACTCCTGAGAAAAAAGAAGAAAGGTGGACGGATCACACTCCCTACTTCAAAATATACTACAAAGAGACAATCAAAACAGCATGGTATTAGCAGAAAAACAGCCACACGAACCACTGGAAAAGAAATGACAGCCCACAAATAAAACCACATGTATATGGGCAAGTAATTTTCAACAAACGAGGTAAAAACATACAATGGAACAAAGAAAGCTTCTTCAATAAATGGTGCTAGGAAAATTGGAAAGCCACATGCAAAAGAATGAAACTAGATTGCTATTAGTCACCATACACCAAAACTCACTCAAAATGGATCAAAGACCTAATTGTAACACCTGAAACAATTAAGTACATAGAAGAAAACACAGGTACAAAACTTATGGACCTAGATCTTAGAGAAGATGTTATGCATTTCCTCTCAAAGGCAAGAGAAGTACATGCTAAAATAAATAAATGAAACTATATCAAACAAAAAAGGTTTTACACAGCAAAAGAAACCATCAAGAAAACAACGAGGCACCCAACCAAATGGGAGAAGATATTTGCAAAAATTCCTCTAATAAGGGGTTAATATCCAAAATATATAAAGACTCATATAACTCAACGACAACTAATAAAAACAAGCAATCCAATTAAAAAAATGGGCTGAAGACTTGAACAGACACTCCTCCCAAGACATACAAATGACTGGCAAGTATATAAAACGATGCTCAACTTCACTAGCTTTTAGTGAAATGCAAATCAAAACCACAATGTGATACCACCTCACACCTGTTAGAATGAATGTCATCAACAAATAATAAAAAATGCTGAAGCGGTTGTGGGAGAAAAAGGAACCCTCATACACTGCTGGTGGAAATGTGAATTGGTACAGGCACTACTGAAAACACTACGGAGGTTCCTTAAACAACTAAGAATACAATTACCATGTTACCCAGCAATCTCTCTTCTGAGTATGTTCCCCAAATATCTGAAAATATTTATCTGTAAAGATATATGTACCCTTATGTTCACTGCAGTATTATTCCCAGTGGCAAAGACCTGGAAACAAACAAAGTGTCCGTTGGTCTATGATTGGATAAAGAAGACCTAGTACGTATATACAATGGATTCCTCAGCCATGAGAAAAGATGAAATACTTTACTGTCATTTGCGACAAAATGGATGGATCTTGAGATTATCATGCTAAGTGAAGTAAATTAAACAGAAAAAGTCAAGAACCATATGACTTCACTCATGTATAGCATATAAAACTGAAAGCAAAAAAATGTACAAGACAAAAAAAAAAAAGGGAAACAAACAAAAACTCACAGACAGACAACAGTATGGTGGTTACCAGAAGAAAAGGCGGATCAGAAAAGCGTAAAGAGAGGTCAAATATATGGTGACTAAAGGAGATTATATTTTGGGTGGTGAAGACGCAATGGAAATTACAAATGATGTATTATAGACTTACATATTTGAAAGCTATCTAACTTTATTAAACAATTTCATCTCAATAAATTTAATAAAATTAAAAATAGAGTTAAGTAAAAGAAGCAAGAAAAGAGAGTAAATACTGTATCATGTACATAAAATTTTAGAAAGGCACAATTATTGCAACAGAAAGTACTTCAGTGGTTGACAGGATCCAGGGAGAGAGATGGGAAGAGAAAAATTACTGTAAAGAGCTACAAGGAAACTTTCTGGGGTGTCCAAAGTATTTTGTATCAGTATTTTGGTGGTTGTGACAGCCTAGACACTTCCAAAACTCATCAAATTATATACTGAAAATTACTGACTTTTACTGTCTGTTAATTCCATCCCAATAAAGGTAATCTGAATTTTAAAGGAGAAAGAGAAAACAGAATTGCAGTTCAGAGGGAGTCAGGTGGTCAGGTCTACTCACCCACGGAGATGAGGTGGCTGTAGTTCTCCAGCATCACGTCTCTGTAGAGGGCCCTCTGAGCAGGGCCCAGGTGCTGCCACTCCTCCTGGGTGAACTCCACAGTCACGTCCTTGAAGGACACTGAGGCCTGTAACAGCATATTTCTAACTCAATCACAAGGGTTCAGAAACAGCTGAAATGGCAAATACCTTTAAAAACTAATTTGTATCAGGATTACTGTTGAGAATTTAAAACAAAATTTTGTAACAGATGCCTACTATGGCCCTGTCACTGTCTTACACTTTGAAGGTATTCACATAACTGGTAAATGCTGATGCCACTGTGACGTAAGGGAAAATACATATACAGATGCTCTGACTTCTGATGATTCAACTGAAACTTTTTTTTACCATTATGATGCTGTGAAAATGATACGTCTAATAAACTACATGAGATATTAAACACTTCATTACAAAATTGGCTTATGTTAGATGATTTGGCCGAGCTGGTGGCTAATGTAAGTGTTCTGAGCATGATGAATGGAGACTAGGCTAAGCTACGATGGTCAGTAGGTTAGCTGTTCTAACTCCATTTCTGACTTATGGTATTTTCAAGTTACAATGGGTTTATCAGGATGTAACCCCATCCTAAGCAGAGGAGCATCTGGATATATGGGTCTCTGCCCCTGGTTCCCAGCACAGAGCTCCTAAAACCCTTGTAAATTCCTAAGTGACAGGAGCACCTGGAACATCATTTGTTTTAATGAGGTGACTGTGGGTGGGCTCCAGGACGGGCACTGGTCACCAGAGAGACCAATGGGAAGATTGCAATTTTCAGCCCTGCCTCCCACTTCTCTAGAGGAGAGAGAAAGGGGATGAAAATAAAGTTAGTAAGTGATCATGACTACAGGATGACTCCTCCAAAAACCACTAGAGGATGCATTTGGAGAGCTTCTGGGTTAGTAAACGTAACAGCCATGTATAAGGAGAAGGATGCATCCCAACTCTATGGGGAAAGAATCTCCTGTGCTCAGGACCCTCTCAGAGCTCACACAATGTATCTCTTCATCTGGCTGTTCACCTGTATCATGTCCTTTAATAAATCAGTAAATGCCTCTCCCTCAGTTCAGTGAGCTGCTCTAGCAAATTAATCAAACCCAAGGAGGGGTCCTGGGAACCTCAGATGTATAGCCCACAGGTCAGAAGCACAGGTGACAACTGGGACTTGCAGTTGGTACCTGAAGTGGGGTGGAAGCAGTGCTGTAGAACTGAGTCCTTTACCTGTGGGATCTGATGCTATCTCCAGGTACATAGTGTCAGATGAATTAAACTGAAAGACGCCCACCTGGTGTTGGAGACAGTTGTTTGGTGGGGAAACTAAAACTACCCATTTGGTGACCAGAGTAGCAGAAGTAAATATTCCATGTGAGTAGTAAAGGAGACATACAGGAGGGAAGACTACTGGGTTTCTCTAACTCAGCCATAAGCTGAGATAGAAGAACAAAAGTAAGGGGATGGGCATAGCGTCACGGTGAGGCAGATGTTCTCCATTTGCATTCAAGATGTCTATCAACATAGGGATGGAATTATACACTGCAGTGTTGGTCACATAATTTTGGACATAAAAGGGAGGTCTAAAATTGATATACAGAGCCACTGCAATCACACAGAAAATCATCAGGGCACATTTTAAAGACAGAAAGGTAGATTCTAAAACTTTTAGAAAGAGGTAAAGGATTTACACTATCCAATACAATAATGAAAACAGAACAAGGTTGGGAGATTCACAATACTGATTTCAAGACTCACTTTAAAGCAACAATAATCAGGCCAGTATAGTATTAGCAAAAGGATTGACACACATCAACAGCAGAGAATACTGACTCGAGAAACAGAAATACAAACAATGAAGAATCAAATGATTCCTAACAAAGGTACCAAAGCAATTCCATGGAGAAGATATATTCTTTTCAAGAAGTGTTGCTGATATTATCAAATATACATCACCAAAAATAAATAATCTTGATTTATACCTTGCACCATAAAAGTCAACTCAAGAGATGACGTCATAGGAATGGCGGCAGCAGGGCGCACTTTCTGAGTTCTCCTCCGGATTTTATTACAAACGGGACCTATAACCCATCAAAGAACTCTTTGTTCATCACACAGAACAGCTAAGAGACTCGTGGAAGGATTACTTGAAGGTGCGCTAATTGGGTGAGCAGGGGAAGGAAGGAACGGAGCGGAGTGAAAATGCGCGGGCCTGCGGCGGGGTCTCGGCCGGCAGTGGTGGCGGCTGCGGCGGCGGCGAAAACCGCCGTGACACCTGCAGTTCCGGGCACGCACGGGATGCCAGGGCGAACGGAGAGCACAGAGACCAGGAGGTGGGCTCTTTCCCTACGTCCCACGGCTGATTTCTTCCGCCGGGAGGGCGGCTAGTGGGCCCTAGGGCGGACAAAGAACACAGACTCCATACCTGGGCCCCTCCCCCCGCTCTTCCAATCCTACCCCCGCCCTTCCAGAGACTTAAACTGGCCCCTGAACTGAGGAGTAGTGTCAGATTACAGAGGAGCCTGGTAGTGCTCAGGCTCTGGGAAGACTGACAGGCAGCCCTGACCCAGGGAAGAGGCTGGGAAGAGTGTGATTTTGGCTGGGCTAGGAGAGAAGAGATTCCTCCACCCCCAGCCCCCACCCTTTCTTGCCTGACTAGGCGGGGCAAGTGCAACTGCAGAGACACTCCCAGGGATCAGCAGTAAGCAGCAGACGCAGCTCTGGGCTTTCAGCAGCTCAGAAATCTCCCGCCCGCACTCCCCCATACAGACACACACTGAAGAAGTGCCCTAAGACTCAGGAGTACTGGACACGGGGCTGGTGGTGCTACTCTCAGTGTGCATATGTGCAGGCAAGGACAGAAACTGCACTGACTTTGTAAAAACTATCATCCAGACCCCTCAGGCCCACGCATTTAAATCTACAGTCCCCAAGTCACTCTGGGCACCAGGTGACCGGCTCTCCCTACACAATAAGCAGGGGGCTCTTTGGTACAGCAGAGGACAACCTGGACATTATTTGGTGGGCTTAAGCCAAGACTGGCGCTGCTTTTTGTTTTGCTTTGTTTTGTTTTGTTTTGCTTTATCTTTATATCTTTAATATCTTTGCCTGTGTCGAGTGGGGGTTATCGGGTGTTTTTACATGTGAATGTATGTGATTTTTTTCTTTGTTGTTGTTGTTGTTGTGCTTGGAGACTTGCTTTGTTCTGAAACTGCCCTACCAGAGCCCAACTTAAGAGGCACAAGATTCAACATATCCAGAGGCCAACTCCAGACCAAACCAGAGTACTACTGGGTTTGACCTACAAGTCACACCCAGAGGGAATTCTCTGCAGGCACTAGAGCCCATAGAGGCCAAACCACATTTAAGTGGTCAACCCTCACGCAGCAGAACGCCCTGCAGTGGGCAGAGCCAAGTCTCACAACGAGTCAGCCCAGGAGTTAACCCCACCTACCCACAAGCAAAAAGCAATTAAAGATCTTCTTGAACAGGACAATATACACAACACAAGAGTCACCTTTGGAGCACACGCAGAGAAGAAGAACGAAGTAGTGCAAGTCAAATATAAAGGACACATACTACATAAGATAACCTAGCAAGAACTAAGAACTCTAGGGGATCTACCGAAAACATCAAAGCAAACACAGAGAGTCAGCCAGAATGGGGAAACAAAGATACACGTCCCAAATAAAAGAACAGAAGAAACCTCCACAACTGGAACCAAATGAAGCAGAGGTAACCAACCTTTCAGAGACAGAGTTCAGAACACTGGTGATAAGAATGTTTAAGGAGCTTAGAGAAGACATAAAGAAGGATGTAGAAATCATAACGAACAACCAGTTAGAACTAAAGAACACAATTACCGAAATTAAGAACTCACTTGAAGGAATTACAAGCAAGTTAGATGAAGCAGAGGATCGAATGAGCAACTTAGAAAACAAGGTAGCAGAGATCACCCAAACGGAACAACAGAAAGAAAAAAGAATAAAAATCAATGAGGATGGCTTAAGAGACCTCTGGGATAACATCGAGCGCAACAACATGCGCATCATAGGAATACCAGAAGGTGAAGAGAGGAAGCAATGGATTGAGAACATATTTGAAGTAATAATGTCCGAAAACCTCCCCAACCTGATGAAGGAAACTGAAATACAAGCCCAGGAAGTGCAGAGAGTTCCAACCAGGATAAACCCAAACAGGTCCACACCAAGATACATAATAGTTAAAATGGCAAAGCTTAAAGACAAAGAGAGAATCCTAAAAGCAGCAAGAGAAAGACAGAGGGTTACATACAAGGGAACTCCCATAAGACTATCAAATGACTTTTCTACAGAAACATTGAAGGCCAGGAGGGAATGGCAGGAGATACTCAAAGTGATGGAAAACAAAGGCCTACAACCTAGATTGCTTTATCCAGCAAGGCTATCATTTAAAGTTGATGGAGAGATAAAGAGCTTTCCAGAAAAAAATAAGCTAAAGGAATTTATTACCACCAAGCAAGCATTGCAAGAAATACTAAAAGGACTTCTGCAAATACAAGAAAGATCAAAACAAACTAACTACAAATTTAAAAATGGCAATAACTATGTACCTATCAATAATCACTTTAAATGTAAATGGATTAAATGCTCCAATCAAGAGACATAGGGTGGCTGACTGGATAAGAAAGCAAGACCCTTGTATATGCTGTATACAAGAGACTCACCTCAGAACAAAAGACACACACAGGCTGAAAGTGAAGGGTTGGAGTAAGATATTTCATGCAAACGGAAATGAGAAAAAAGCTGGAGTTGTGATACTTATATCTGACAAAATAGACTTTAAAATGAAGAACATATTAAAAGATAAAGATGGGCACTATATAATAATAAAGGGATCGATCCGACAAGAGGACATAACCCTAGTAAACATCTATGCACCCAACATAGGAGCACCTAAATATATGAAACAGGTACTGACTGACATAAAGACATAGATCAACAGTAACACTATCATAGTAGGGGACTTCAACACACCTCTGACAACAAGGGACAGGTCTTCCAGACAGAAAATCAATATGGAAACAACAGCCTTAAATGATACATTGGACCACTTGGATTTAATCGATATTTTCAGAACATTTCACTCCAATGCTGCAAAATACACGTTTTTCTCAAGCGCACATGGAACATTTTCCAAGATAGACCATATGTTATGCCACAAAACAAGTCTTGATAAATTTAAGAAAATTGAAATCATACCAATTGTCTTCTCTGATCACAATGCTATGAAATTAGAAATGAACTACAGGAAAAAAACTGGAAGACACACCAATTCATGGAGGCTGAATAACTTATTACTAAATAATGAATGGGTCAAGCAGGAGATCAAGGAAGAAATCAAAAGATATCTCAAGACTAACGAAAATGAAAACACGACGACCCAAAATCTATGGGATGCCGTGAAAGCAGTCCTAAGAGGGAAATTCATAGCTTTGCAAGCCTACCTCAAGAAACAGGAAACATCACTAATCAACAGTTTATCTTCACACTTAAGGGATCTGGAAAAAGAACAGCAAAATAAGCCCAAAGGGAGCACAAGGAAGGAGATAATAAAGATCAGAGCAGAAATAAATGAAATAGAAACCAGAAAAACAATACAAAAGATCAATGAATCCAAGAGTTGGTTCTTAGAGAAGATAAACAAAATTGACAAACCTTTAGCCAGACTCATAAAAAAAAAGAGAGAGAGGACCCAAATTAATAAAGTCAGAAATGAAAGAGGAGAAATGACAACAGACACCGCACAAATACAAAAAGTTTTAAGAAGTTACTATGAGCAACTATATGCCAACAAATTTGACAATCTGGAAGAAATGGACAATTTTCTAGAGGCATACAACCTTCCAAGGCTAACTCAAGAAGAAACAGAAAACCTGAATAGTCTGATTACCACCAGGGAAATTGAATCAGTAATCAACAGTCTCCCAACAAACAAAAGCCCTGGACCAGATGGCTTTACAGGTGAATTTTACAAAACGTTCAAAATGAATTATCACCTATTCTCCTCAAGCTCTTCCAAAAGATCCAGAAGGAGGGAAGACTCCCAAACACTTTTTATGAAGCCACTGTCACCCTGATCCCAAAATCAGACAAAGACACCACAAAAAAAGAAAACTACAGGCCGATATCTCTAATGAACATAGATGCAAAAATCCTCAACAAAATATTAGCGAACAGAATTCAGCAATACATTAAAAAGATCGTACACCATGATCAAGTGGGATTCATCCCTGGTATGCAAGGGTGGTTCAACATCCGCAAATCAATTAATGTGATACACCACATTAACAAAATGAAAAATAAAAATCACATGATCATATCAATAGATGCAGAAAAAGCATTTGATAAAATCCGGCAGCCATTTAAGATAAAAACCCTTAAGAAAGTGGGAATAGAGGGATCATATCTCAACATAATAAAGGCCATATATGACAAACCCACAGCTAACATCATACTCAATGGGGAAAAGCTAAAACCATTCCCCCTAAGGTCAGGAACAAGGCAAGGTTGCCCAATATCTCCGCTTCTATTCAACATAGTGCTGGAAGTTCTAGCCACAGCAATCAGACAAGAAAAAGAAATAAAAGGCATCCAAATTGGTAAAGTGGAAGTAAAATTATCATTATATGCAGATGATATGATACTATATAGAGAGAACCCTAAAGACTCCACCAAGAAGCTATTAGAGCTGATAGATGAATTTAGTAAAGTAGCAGGATACAAAATTAATATTCAGAAATCAGTTGCATTTGTATATACCAATAATAAAACATCAGAAGGAGAAATTAAAAAAACAATCCCATTTACAATTGCTCCAAAGACTATAAAATACCTGGGAATAAATTTAACCAAAGAAGTAAAAGATCTGTACTCAGAAAATTATAAGACACTGAAGAAAGGAATGAAGGAAGATATAAATAGATGGAAACACATATCATGTTCATGGATAGGAAGAATTAATATAGTTAAAATGTCCATACTGCCTGAGGCAATATACATATTCAACGCAATTCCTATCAAACTACCAACGACGTTTTTCACAGAAATAGAACATATAATCCTAAAATTTATATGGGACCATAAAAGACCCCATATAGCCTCAGCAATCTTGAGAAATAAGAACAAAGTGGGAGGTATAACAATACCTGGCTTCAAATTATACTACAAGGCTACAGTAATCAAAACAGCATGGTACTGGCATAAAAGCAGACACATAGATCAATGGAACAGAAGAGAGAGTCCAGAAATAAATCCATGCCTATATGGCCATTTAATCTACAACAATGGAAGCAAGAATGTACGATGGGGTAAAGACAGTCTATTCAATAAATGGTGCTGGGAAACCTGGACAGACACATGCAAAAAAATGAAGCTGGACCACCTCCTTACACCACATACAAAAATAAATTCAAAATGGCTTAAAGACTTAAATGTAAGATCTGAAACCATAAAATACCTAGAAGAAAATATAGGAAGAAACTTCACAGATATTACCCGGAGTAAGATTTTTACTGATATATCCCCTCGAGCGAGGGAAGTAAGAGAAAAAATAAACATGTGGGATTACATCAAACTAAAAAGTTTTTTCACAGCAAAGGAAACCATCAATAAAACAAAAAGGGATCCTACTGAATGGGAAAAGATATTTGCCAATGATATATCTGATAAGGGATTAATATCACAAATCTATTAAAAAACTCACTCAACTCAATTCCAAAAAAACAAACGACCCAATTAAAAAATGGGCAGAGGACTTGAAGAGACATTTTTCTAAGAAGGACATACAGATGGCAAACAGACATATGAAGAAATGCTCAACCTCACTAACCATCAGAGAAATGCAAATAAAAACCACAATGAGATACCACCTCACCCCAGTCAAAATGGCTATCATCAATAAATCAACAAACAAGTGCTGGCGCGGATGTGGAGAAAAGGAAACGCTTGTGCACTGTTGGTGGGATTGCAGATTGGTGCAGCCACTATGGAAAACAGTATGGTGGTATCTCAAAAATCTGAAAATGGAACTACCCTATGATCCAGTAATTCCACTCCTAGGTATCTATCCGGAGAAATCCAAAAACTCCAATTCAAAAATCTTTATGCACTCCTATGTTTATTGCAGCACTATACACAATAGCTAAGACATGGAAACAACCGAAATGTCCATCAGTAGATGACTGGATTAAGAAACTGTGGTACATTTATACAATGGAGTATTACACAGCCATAAAGAAGAAAGAAATCTTAGCATTTGCAACAACATGGATGGACCTAGAGAACATTATGTCAAGTGAAATAAGTCAGACAGAGAAAGATAAGTACCATATGATCTCAGTTATATGCGGAATCTAAAGAAAAGAGTAAGTGAATGAACTAATCAGAAACAGTTTTGGAGACAAAGAGGAAAAACTGAGAGTTGCTAGATGGGCGGGGGGGTGGGGGTAACGGGGAAGGTGAGGGGATTAGAAAACAATCAGTAACCACAAGATGGCCACGGGGTTTTGAAAATTAATCTGGGGAACGTAATTTAGTGGTTACCAGAGGTTATGGGGGTTGGGGGGTGGGAGATGAGGGTAAGGGGGATCAAATATATGGTGATGGAAGGAGAACTGACTCTGGGTGGTGAACACACAATGTAATTTATAGATGATGTGATACAGAAATGTACACCTGAAATCTATGTAGTTTTACTAACAATTGTCACCCCACTCAATTAAAAAAAAAAAGTCAAAAAAAAAAAAAGTCAACTCAAAAAGATCACAGACTGTAATTATAACACTTACGAAACAGGAAAGAAAATTGTTGTGACTTTGGTTTAGTAAGATTGTTTTTACATATCACCAAAAAATGGTAACTAATAAAAGAAAAAGGTAAAAAATTTGTAACACGTGATTGATTAAACACTTCTTCTGCTCTTTGAAACATACATGGTGAGAGAAACATATAGGAGAGACCTGATCTTTAATAAACGGATTTGATACTCAAAATCTTCACACAAAATCCTCATGCAAAAAACAAGAAAATTTTATCATATAAAATACAGGGTAAAAAATGTTACACAAAGGAAAAAAAAATGAAAGTATCACATTCTTTGTCTCAGGCTAATATGACAATAACAGTATAATGGGATGGGAACACAGGAAAAGGAAATGATAGGCTCACCTAAATGTGAGACAGACACTTATTTATAACTACAAGCAGAAAGATCCCAGCCAACTCATCAGCAAGTAGGATGTATACAGAAAAACAATGAATTAATATTGGAAAATTCATTTTGTTACTCACAGTATTTATAGATTAAAGAAAATAAGCTACGTCTTTATTTCAACAGATGCAGAAAAAGTACTTGACATAATTCAAACTACGTCCATGACTAAACTGAAATCTCAGCAAACTGGCAATTAGAGGGAATATACGTATCAAAGGTTACCTACCAAGAGCAAACAGCAGACATCAGAGTTAATGCTGAAACTGTTTATATTTTCTCTCAAAATTGGCTTTCTTTCTACTTCTCCTTTTGCATTGAATATATGGACCCTTACTAACCTCATGCAGTAGTACCTCGGTTTTCCAATGTCTCCATTGACGAACATTTCGATTTACGACGCCGTAAACTCCAAAGTAAATGCTTCCATTTTCGAACACGCCTCGGAAGTCGAACATGTCACACAGCTTCCGCTAAGTGCAAGATCCTGAGACCTAGCTGTCGGCTGTTTTCAAACGTTGCAGAATTCGAAAGGTCTTCTGGAACACATTACGTTGAAAAACCGAGGTACCACTGTAAATCCATTACAATACAAAGTGGGAAATGAACAGAGTTCACCTGAGGTGTGTTCATTCTGCTGCTCTGGGGAGCATGTAGACAACTGGGGAGGATCAGCTGGGAGGCAAAGGAAGGACCCTGCGGGGGAGGCACCACCTGTCCACATGAGACGGGAAGTGGTCACGTGGACTAAACACAACTTTTCATTGACTCAAATTCTCTCTGGTTAAACAACGTAGTTAATTTTCTGAATGATTCACAAACAACTTAGTTACATTAAAGGACATACAGGATAAGGCATTGCTCTTTCACTAAAATTAACATGAAATACTCAGGCTGCATCACTGAACTCTTTTCTTATGAACACTGCTTACAATACATCTCCAAAGAGCAAAACCACAGTACGGCCCAATAAAAGGAATATGATGGGCTTGAAGGCAAGGAATGTTTCATTTTAGCTTTAATTGGGTTACATTTTCTCAAAAGGTCCTTTTTTATAAGATGTTTTTGGAGACATACCTGGGAGATAGTAAACTGCAGTTGTTTTCCTTCTGGCTCTGTCACAAACTGCGTGTCCCTTGCCAAGTCACTGAACCTCTGTGGTCCAATTTTTTAAAGTTTTCGTCAAAAGGACATCACCATGGAAAGCCTTCAGGAGTCATCGTTTTGGGATTCCATGAGGTCAGCATAAGTCGATAATGTCACCAGGCACAGATGAGAGCAGCACGTTGTAAAGAGTGAAGAGCCAGGGGGCCATGGAGCAATAATGGGGACAGAATTTCCACCCGGTGTCTGGTTACCTCTTAACCCCAGACCTCACCCTCACAAGCTCTCTCACAAAGTGGCCTTCCCTGGGCACCATACTCCTGGCCACCCCACCTCACCCTCTATCAAAAGTGACTCAAATCCTCCACTGTCACACCAGTGTGGTGGCTACAGTATGTGGCAATATCTCCAAATCCGGGCAGAGGGATCAAGAACTTCTGACGGAGCAAATTTAGGCCCTGCTGCTTCCTGTGTTCTTTTGCCTCAGCTCTGAAGCTCTGGTGAGGAGAGTAAGAACAGGGCTGTTCTCTCCCAGGGACCATTCCTGTTCCTGGAGCCCTCCCGATTCCTACATCACAGGAGCTGCTTTGTTCTAAATAAGTGTTTCTCAAAATCTCCATTGTTGCCTTTGTCTTTCCTTAGAAATATAGATAGGGTGGGAAGTAGGTTTATGGGTAAAAAGGGACAGACCCTGTGAGGGAAACTCTAAGGAATGAAGTTAAGGGAGGTCTAGAAGAGAGTCCCGCTCCCCTGTTCTGACATCATAACCCTCTCTACTAAGAGCAGCTGACTTAGCCATAGGGTTAGTTAAGATTTTTGTCCAAAGATATCCCATCTTTCCCTGATTGGTGGCCCTGAGAGTGGATGACAGCAACTTTAGTAGGGGCCTGGACAGCCTCAAGTAAGTGTAAAATCTCTTCTTTGTGCTTTATGGAGCTATTCTGGGAGGTTAGAAAGCCCCTTTCTTGCCAGAAGGCAGCATGAGCATGTAGGACATGATGGGCATACTTTGAGTCAGTATAAATGGTGACTCGTAGGTCTTTACCTAGGAGTACGGCTCTGGTTAATGCTATATAATTCATCATTCTGAGCTCCCATCTCTATTACAGTAGTGGGAGAGACAATAGCATATCCTGCTCTTCTCTGTTCTTCGGATAAAGAGCTACTCCCATCTGTGGGACACATTTCATCAGGGTCCGAAAGGTAGCATCTTCTAAATCCTCCCGAGCAGATGGGAAATGTTCAGAACTTCAAAGCTCTTGTGTTGGGTCGGGGAGGAGGGATCTGGCACAAGGTAGAGGGTTAAGGTATGGTAAGTCTGGGGAGTCTAAACACGGTGTTGGGCCTGTTGTTTGACAGCCAGTGTGATGCCTTGGAGTTGAGGACATCTAAGGCCTGGTGTGGGGTAAACACAGTGAGTGGTGATTAAGGGTGAGCTTCTGAGCCTGCTTTAATAGTGAGGCTAAACCGCAAGGACTCTGAGGCAGAAGGGTCAGCCCTTTGCACCTGGGTCTAAGGACTTGCAGAGACAAGCAGCAGGCCTGGAATCTGAGCGTGCCCTCCTCTCAGAGATACAGAGTGAGAAGGGCTGGGGCAGATCTGGGAGAGCTAAGGCAGGGGCTTCAGTTAGAGCCTCTGAAGGGCACAGAATGTGCACTTGAGCACTGCATTCTTCTGAGGGCTCTTGCTCCAGGTCCTTAAGGACCTCATACAGAGGCTTTGCTAAGACCCAAGCTGCGGAATTCAGATGCGGCAGTAGCCAGCCATGCCTCAGAAAGTTCGTAGCTGCCTCTTGGTGGTTGGGGGCTCTAGGGGGTGATGAGTTCCTACTTCTCATTGGTAGTCTGTCGTTGTCCAGGTGAAAGAATAAATCCTGAGTAAGTTACTTGCTGCTGAGAAATCTGAGCCTTTGGGGCTGATACACGGTATCCCGTTGTGTTAGAAAATTTATTGTAGGCTGATATGAACTTTCCTTCTCTGGGCCTACAAATTAGGTTATCAACATCTTACAGGATAGTAGCCCCAGGGAGGGAAATGTCCCAAAAATCTCCACTTAGATCCGTGCCAAAAGGGTGGACTGTCTTGAAAGCCTTGTGGTAGGACAGTCCAAGTATATTGGCTGTGGACCTGAGTGTGGGTCCGTGCAGGTGAAGTCAATAAAAACCGAGACTGTGGATCTCGTGGTATACAAAAGAAGCCATCCTCTAATGCAGAACAGTGAACCATTCAGAACCTGGAGGGATTAGTTCTAGTAGGTATAATGGTTAGGGAATAAAGGATGTATTGCAGTTACTGTCTCATGGATTATCCTTAGGTCTTGAACTAACCTGTATTGGCCAATGGCTTTTGACCAGTAACATGAGCATATTGCGAGGTGAATTGAAGGGAATTAAAAGCCCATGCCTGAGGAAAGTGTTGATGGTAGGCTGAGTCCTGAGAAGAACCTCCCTGTTAATGGTGCATTGGGCTTACAGGGGAAATAGGTAGGAGTTAGATGAGATGCTCTGACAGGAGTTTCCTGATCCCAGACAATGGTGGTGACCTATTTTCTGATCCAGGGAGGGATCGTAGAGAGGTTGGGGTTAAATGCTTGAGAAGGAAAATAGGCTGCAGAGCAGCTATTAGAGTAGGGTTAGGAGAGATTTGGAGGGAAGCCTGTAGCTTCTGCATAATATCTCGTCCTGAAAACGGGTATGGGGCAGTGGGGCCTAATTAGAAAGCTATGTGTGAAAGTGAGGGACACAAAGCAACAAGGTAATGTAGGATCTGTCTGCAGGTGGTGGGATTGCATCAATTCCTGTTAGGAGGAGGCTGAAGGTAAGTTTGGGCCGAGGTCATGAATTAGGGCAGAGAATGTGGCTCCCATATTAAGATGAAAGATAACATCTGCCTTGTCAAGCGTTATCCTGGCCTCAGCCTCTGTGATGTTGAACAGCAAAGCCAGGATGAATCCTGGGGCCTGTTAGTCAAGGTGACAGTCGTCTGGCTCAAAGTCAACAATGACTGACATTGGCATCTGATTGGAGCCGCCACCATATTGGCCTTTTAGGAGCTGAGACAGCCTCCTTCCTCAAGGGGAGAGGGGACAGTCCTTCCAGTGTCCTTCCTTTTTGCAAAGGGGATATGGGCCAGGGAGTCCCTGTTGGCTAGGTGTCATGTCGATGTACGAGTGGACGGTGTCCCGGGGTAATGTGTCTGTGGCTTGGGGAGCTGGAAGAAGATGCATGGAGCCGGAGGCAAAGTGGACATACTTTATTTACAAGCTTCCTGGGACACAGCCAGGGGTTTCTCACTGCTGCACGCAGCTGGACATTCTCAGGTTACAACCTGTACCCCAGCCTCATTAACTCATAGCAGCCTAGCGTGGCAGTTGCCTTTGGGCACGGGCCCCATAGATCCATTTCTCGGCAGCCCCATTCAATACAACCCATGGTCTCTGCAGGGTCCGCTCTCCCTTCCCCCCCCACCCGTCCCCTAAAATGGCCAGAACCCTTTATACCCCAGAGATAAAGAGGCACACAGCCAAGGTGCTTACATAACGTACACACAAACATCTTCAGGATGGACAGCGCTTGTCGACACATAAATTCCTTCTTTCTACTCATTTAATTGTATTTTTTCCCTTTCTCATCAATACCCCTTGCTTTGCCCCGAAATGGAAAATCTATTCTGTTTCTGCCTAAATCAGTGCTTCACAAATAGCTATTCGTTTGGATCTCAAATGTTTGTTGACTGTCACTTTGGTGTTTTACTTTTAAATTAATAGTTCATAAATGATTGTGTAAAAAATTCAAAGAATTACTCCAAATAATGCATCAATAAACTCTAGGGCCATGGATGTGTCTGTTTTTATTGGGAGAGGTACAAGGAGATGGAGGAGGAGCAACGATGGAATCAACTGCGGCAACTTTCTCACAGCTCTTCTCTTCCATTTAAGTTACATAATATATAGCAACATGCGTGTGTCAAGGCAGCAATCTTCCAAATTCCTCAGTCAAAGGACAGGATGGGATTCCACCCCCTTTTTAACTCATTAACTCATTTACCTCATTTCACTGATGAAAACTGCTCAAAGACCCTGTATCCTAGGGTCTTACCCAGACCCAGAAATAGAATTCACATGGACTCCCCAACACTTCCAGTTAGGGTTCAAGGCTTAGTTCTTGCTTCTCCTTATGCTTTATGATTAAATACCTCCTTGTGCTTTGCTTGCGTTCTGTCCTCAGAAGCAATGGTGCCCACGTCCCAGTTTCCCATTTCTCATCAACCCACGGTGTTGGGAAACACACCTGTGTCACTACGTTAGAATCCCATGCCTGGCACAGCCCTGCAACAAAATGCAAGTGTCCAAGCGGCTTTTCCTCAAGGACACTGTGGCCAACCAGGGGTCTCTCTAGCTGCCTCCTGGGGCAACCCCCTCTGGGTAAAATCTCAAACAGCTCTCAACAGGATCCAAAGGGTACCCTCTGTTCAAGACTCAAACAGATTCCTCCAAACCTCTCACAATGAATCAATACCCTAAAATGAAGAGGGCTTCCAAGGAATCAAGCCCATAATAAAAGATTATAAGGCTCAGGGCCTCATTATCTCCTGTACAGATCCATTTGGCAGGGAGGAGAGATGACCATTCATGTTTAAGGCTCAGATAACATTCTCTAGTGGAGGAAGTGGTGTGGGGAGCGTCCTCTGGACATGTGCCAGCAAAGAAGGAAAAAGGGAAAGGCCTGGGTCCCACATCACTAGGACTCTGCCTCTGGGTCTCCCAGGAATGAATCTCAGCCCACTGGTTAAGTTACATCTACCTTATGGATATGTGACTGAGATGAAATGAAATGCTATCCCAACCAGAAGTTTTAAACATTATTTAAGGCGGTGTAATGTTCTAAATATTTTGGCAAACACAACATTCTGCAAAATATGAATAAAAGATTTGCTCTACAGTGCAAACTATTACAATGGCATATTAAACAGGCTCAAGATCAGAACAAGTAAAAAGATGGTTGAACAAAAGGAAAGGGTATCACAATCACCAGATTTGTGTAGAACCACAAAAGACCCCGAATAAGCCAAAGCAATCCTAAGAAAAAAGAACAATACTGGAGGTATCACACTCTCTGACTTGAGCTTGTACTACAGGGCTACAATAATCAAAACAGCATGGTACTGGCAGAAAAACAGACACATAGACCAATGGAATAGAATTGAGAACCCAGAAATAAAACCACATATATATGGACAGATAATTCTGACAAAGAAGCAAAACATATAAGGGAGAAAAGACAGGCTCTCTAATAAATGGTGATGGGAGAAATGGATAGCCACGTGCAAAAGAATGAAACTGGACTGCTATCTGTCACCACGTACCAAAATAATTCAAAATGGATCAAAGACTTAAGCATAAGACCTTAAACAATAAACTGCATAGAAGAAAACATAGGTACTAAACTTATGGATCTTGGATTCAAAGAGCATTTTATGAATTTGACTCCAAAGACAATGGAAGTAAAAGCTAAATAAACGAACGGGACTATATGAAACTTAAAAGCTTCTGCACAGCAAAAGAAACCATCAACAAAATAAAGAGGGAACCAACTGAATGGGAGAAGATTTTTGCAAACAGTGCCTACGATAAGGGGCTAATATCCAAAATATACAAGGAACTCATGAAACTCAACAACAGAAAAACAAACAACCCAATTGAAAAATGGGTAGAGGACCTGAAGAGACATTTCTCCAAAGAGGACATACAAATGGCAAATAGACATATGAAAAAATGCTCAACATCACTAAACATCACAGAAATGCAAATAAAAACCTCAATGAGATATCACCTCACCCCAGTCAGAATGGCTATCATCAACAAGACAAATAGTAACAAGGGTTGGAGAGGCTGTGAGAAAAAGGAACCCTCATACACTGTTGGTGGGAATGCAGACTGGTGCAGCCGTTATGGAAGGCAGTGTGGAGGTTCCTCAAAAAATTATGAATAGAATTACTATAGGACCCAGCAATCCTTCTCCTGGGTATCTACACAAAAGATCTGAAAACATTTATACATAAAGACACGTGTGCTCCAATGTTCATTGCAACTTTGTTTACGGTGGCCAAGACATGGAAACAACCAAAATGTCCTTTGATAGATGACTGGATAAAGAAGTTGTGGTATATATACACAATGGAATACTATTCGGCGGTAAGAAAAAGATGAAATAGGACCATTTGTGGCAACGTGGATGGATCTTGAGAGTATAACGCTAAGCGAAATAAGTCAGACAGAAAAAGCAGAGAACCATATGATTTCACTGATATGTGGTATATAAACCAAAAATAACAAGAGAACAAGACAAACAAATGAGAAACAAAAAACTTACCAGAGGGTAAGGGGGGTGCGGGGTGGGAGATGAGGGTAAAGGGGGATCCAATATATGGTGATGGAAGAAGAACTGACTCTGGGTGGTGAACACACAATGGGATTTATAGATGATGTAATACAGAATTGTACACCTGAATCTATGTAATTTACTAACAATTGTCATCCCAATAAATTTAAAAAAAACGATGGTCCACACAAAAGCAATGAAAAATTGAAGAGACCAAAATTCAGAAAACGTTTATTTCACACAAGTGCATTAAGCATGTCCGTTACAGCACAAGACATAATGAATTATAAGATTCACACTAGACACAACCACGTCGATTCATTATCAAGTGCACATGTAATCGGTCCATTGTGTCTGTACTCCAACTGGTCATTCGACAATAAGTCTTGAGTTCATCTGTTTTCATAGGCATTTACCTCTGGTTCAAAGATGCCTGCTTGGGTATTTACAAATACTTAATTATAATTTATATTATCATTTATTTTAAGTATTAATGTCAATAATATTTATTTACATTTAATTATATATAATATTATTTCAGAATTCAGTATGTCCATCGTGTGAGTTCAGGTGCCCTTCTCGGCATTAAGAGTATACACCCGCACACAGAAGTTAGGCTATTGTTTTCCCTAACCTGTTAGTGTATTACGGTGGTTCTACCCCACTGTTACATCCCTGATAAAGAGGCTAAGATCCTAAAAGAAGGCCAGGGAATATGTTTCAATGTTTCCAAAAACTGAGACATGAAAAACGAGGAAAGAAAGGAACAGTGAGGCTGGAGATGAGACCACACGAAGGCCAGATTTTGGGCTGCTGTTAGTAGAGAAGCAAAGGCCAGGGACACACTGGTAGCCCCAGAAGAGGAATACCAGGGAAAGGAGCCTGCGTTGGATGTGGAGCCCCAGATCACTAGAGTAAGGAATGTCCCAGTCCTCCAAAACAGCCATGGCCCCTATGCAAACTAAAAAGACACTAGAGGAGGGGTTGTCCCGTTCTGAAGGGAACAGGGACCAACTCCTTCCATACAAACACCTATGACTGAGACAGGTCTGAGGATCATAGAGCCCCTCAGGAGAAAGAGGCTGTTCTCATGACAGGAGAGAACTGCAGGTGACCCTTGATGTGGCAGGTAAGCCTGTGAATTTCCTGAGTGATATGGGAGCCATTTATTATCTTGACCACTCACTCTGGACCTGTTTCTTCTGAAACCTGACTATTTGTATAGATAAACAAAGCCACGAAATTTGGGCTCATACTCAAGCTTGTTCCTTACCACTGGCCTATACCGTGGACAAAATGTAAAACGAGCAAATCAGACTTAAAAAGAACTCTGGAAGTTTTCTCAAAAGATTTCTAAGCCCTGGCTCTAATTGCTGCCCATTGCTTTGGATTCTGACCTCAATTCTGTTATTTCCTATGTTGTTAACTAGGGAGAGGTTCCGCCGGCACTTCGGAAGTTTGGCAGAATGGCACCTACCTAAAGCCCACTCCTCTACATATAGTCTTCACCCCAGAAAGCCAGGGCAACGAGTACTATCAGAAGCCTAGAGTGGGAGGGGTCTCTAACAGAACAGTTAGTTCCTAAATAGGAGGGACCCTTTGCACTCTCCCGAGCACCCCAACTGTTATTGGGCTTCAGAGAGTTAGTGGTTGTGTCCACTTCATTTAAATCTCCACAGGACTCACCCAGAAGGAAGACTGTCACTCCTGTTCCTGTAAACCAACTGAAGACCTTAAGCTCCTGTTCAAACAGAACTACTGGAGTTGCTCGGTATTGCCTCTCTACTTGTGCGCCCCCTGGGACACCCATTAAAAGCCTTTTGGCTCTCCTCTGCCCCGGGCTCCTCCAGGGAAAATAAGAATCTAGTATCTTTATAAAATTGTTCTAATAGCTAGGTGCAATAGGCTCTCTGACCGCTGGATATGCCATAAACAGCACTCTCCCCACTATGATAAATTAACAAGAAATTCTAGGGCCCATAGGCAGGGATGATGCCCACTCACAACAGGAAGCAGCCAAGAACAGTCAATGTCCCCTACGCTTGCAACCATACTAATTTTATAGAAATAAAAGACAGGGGCAATTCAAGCAGGGCCTGGTTGCTTCCCCTGCCCACCCCCCGAATAGTACAGCCCTGTCCGTGACACCAGCCTCACCTTTTCTTAACCTATAGCTTAACAATATATCATCTCACTACGGCTTGAGCTCCAAATGTCCCCTCTCCTACCCAGTTCCCTGTTTTAGAAAATTACCCTGAAACTTATGATAAATACCCATAGGCTTATTGATCACACACTCTGGTCTACCATTCTTTCCAGGCTACTCCCATCAGTGTTCCTGGGTTTGACACCACCAGACAATGACATGCCAGAGGGAAGGCTCCTCGTAGACTCCCCGGAACCTTCACGTAGCGTCTGGCAGACCACCCAGATATTCCTTTAGAATACCCTAAGCCGGAGTGAAAAGGTTAAGGCAGAGGTGTTAATCCTTTGCCTTCTCAGACCACCGGTGCTATGACAAAAAACACTTATTCTATGACCCAACTCCTGCGTCAGTCTATTGGCTGCACGGCGCAGGCAGCACTAGTCCTGGACTCGGTTGGCCTCTGGATTCAACCCAAGACCCGGACCAGTCCTGCATAATCAACACGATTTTTCCTTCTTTCCTTACTTTATTTACTTCCTTCCATTCTCACAAATAATGAGAGGCAAAGCACTCACTATAATGTTAAGGTTTTCTTTCCCCGTTAATTTCTGCCTATAAATAAAACTGAACAGGGGCATTATCATTAAAGTGACTTTGCAGGTCAAAACGTGGAACTGGATGCACACACAGTCAAAGCACAGCAACGGTATGAGATTTGGAAGAATACTTTTTCCATTCCCACGTATTGCAATACAAAAAACATGATTAGGAACTTCTCAAAAACCTCTGGGAAATTGCTGGAGCTACAACAAACTACTGGCCAAAAGGAAAAAAATCTATAAAGTCCCTTGCATGACTTATATTACACAATAGAATTGCTCTTCACCATATGCTAAACAGGGTAGGGGTTGCTCCAGTGTTAATAATAACTGCTGTTTTACTTGGATGAAACACCTCTGGTGAAATACAGTAGAAATAGATAAAATATAGGCGCAAGCCCAAGAGATTAAATACAGCGCCCGCTGACACCTCCTGGTTCTTTAATGTCTTCACCTGACTGTCCTCAGGTATTGCCTCCTGGTTCAGGTCTATTCTTGAAATTGGACTTATTTTGCTTGTTACATGAATATTTGCTGCTGTAAAACTTTATTTTGCATAGGTCAATGCTATAAAGACACCACTCTGAAGATGGTCACTCAACGTTTTCAGGTCATCACTAAGGCTGCTGAGACTTCATAGGAAAAACCTCAAGAAACTTCAGAAGATGCTTGCCCTTAAAGAAACAAAATGGAAAAGACTTCCTGTGTTCTGGGGCAATTGCTCAAGTATGGTCTAAGGCCCCTAAGGAAAAATAAAACCAGGTTCCCTTCTATGTGGGACAGATAACACAGGGGAAGAGGTCTTTCTGGCGAAAAGAGACCAACAATGCTTTTAATAAGTGATCAGTGTTGCTTTGTGATGATTGATCAGTGAGGCTTTCAAGGCAAGACCTCAATCAAAGGGCAGAAATACAAAAAGTAACAGAAACAAAGCCACTTTAAAATGGACTTGGAGCTGCCATCCCAAAGGAAGTACCTTGCACATCTTATTCCCCAGACATTTGAAATGTTAAAAGTAGGCAAAAGAACCTTTGCACTGGGCCTAAAGCATCATTTCAGCATAACAAGAAAGCAGACTACGGTGGAAATTTTTAAATAATCTTCAGAATTAGAAGCATTATGGGCTGAAAATTTTAAATTTCTTCAGAATGAGCATCACTATTTTAGCTTTTCTACACATAAATTCCTTCCTTGGATTCATGTAATTGTTCCCCTTCCCTTTCTCATCAATACCCCTTGCCTTGCCTGCTAATCAACACTCTTCTATGTTTCTGACTAAATCAGTGCTTCACAAATAGCTATTCTTTTGGATCTCAAATAAGTGCTTCTTGACTCTCACTTTCGTCTTTTACTTTTAGGTTAATAGTCGACAAATAGATTTTGTAAAAAATTCAAAGAATTATCCCAATCATTAATCAACAAAAACTCTAAGGCCCTGCATGTGTCTGTTTTTTATTGGGAGACGCACAAGGAGAGGTGAAAGCAGAAATGTTGAATTGGGCAATTTTCTCACCACTCCTCTCTTCCCTTTAATTTATATAAAATATAGACACGTGTGTCAAAACAGCAAGCTTCAGAATTTCTGAGCCAGGGGACAGGATGGAATCTCATTCCCTTTATAAGTCATAAACTGATTTAGGTCTTTTTCACTTATGAAAATTGCTCAGTCTTCTAGCGGCTTTCACGGACTCCCAAATGGAATTCACAAGGACTTCCCAATACATCCAGTCAGTGTACAAGGGTTAGTTCTTACCTGTCCTCGTGTTTGATAGCTACAGGGCTCCTTGTGCTTTGCTTGTGTTTTTTCCTAAGCAGCAATGGTGCCCCGTCCCAGTCTCCTATTTCACAAGAACCCACGGTGTTGGGACACAGACCCCAGTGGCACTACGTTAGAATGCCCTGCCAGGCACGGCCCTGTCACAACGCAGGTGTCCATTCGGCTTTCCCTCGAAGACACTGTTACCAACCAGGGGTCTCTCTAGCTGCCTCCCCAAGCATCGCCTTCTGAGCAGTATCTCCAACTGCTCTCAATAGGATCCAAAGACAACCCACCGCCAAAACTCAAACACTCCTCAACACCTCTCCCCAGAATCAATCAATACCCTATAAATAAAGAGGCCCTCCAAGGCATCAAGGTCATAATAAAAAGACTTTAAAGCTCAGGGCCTCATTGTCTCCTGTGCAGATGCATAAGGCAGGGAGGAGACAGGACCATTCATGTTTAGGGCTCAGATAACATTCTCTTGTGGAGGAAGTGGTCTTGGAGAGTATCCTCTGGACATGTGCCAGCAAAGAGGGAAAGAGAGAAAGACCTGAGTCCCATACCACTAGGAATGTGCCTCAGGGTTTCCCAGGAATGAATCTCAGTCAGTTGGTTAAGTTGGTTCTACCTTGTGGATACCTGAGATGAAATGAAATCCTATTCCAAACAGAATTTTTAAATATACATTTAAGGAGGTATAATATTCTAAATGTTTTAGAAAAGACTTAACAGTTTTCCCAAATATATGAAGAACTTGCTTTATAATGCAAACTATTATAAAATCAGATTAAACATTCTCATGATCAGAACAAGTAAAAGGATGGTTTGGTAAAAGCAAAAAGATATCAGAAACATTAATATTGGACACAGGAGGCAATCTGAATGAACATAACCTGGCTTCACCTCAGATGATTTGACCATCAAAGCAAAATAAAACTAACAACACTTGTTCAAGTTTATAGCGCACTGCATGAAGCAAGAATTTGAGTCTACACAAACATAAACATAGAATTCTGGAAAAAGGAAAACTGTTTCACACCATGATGAGGACATACTGGGAGGAATACTGGGGAAGTAGCATGGTTTTACAACTACGGTAAAAATTGATTTGGGTGACGATCAGAAATAAATGCTAAAATTTGTGAAAGCTTGAGGAATACAAAGACATAGGTATCGTCTGAATGTATCTCACGACACTTAAGACTTTTTTTGTGAAGAAATATCGAAGAGACCACATTAACCTATTAATCCAATTTCATTTCACCATTTTGGGACCAAGTAAAAGTATGTGTGCCCTGGTATGATGTACCGAGAAAATCTCAATACTTCTTTTGTATTCCTACAAAATGTACACAATCTAAATGTAATCATAAGAAAACATCAAATAAATCATGTCATTTACATGATTCACAATAGAGAAGAGCTACAGTTAATAGGTACTGATCATTCAGGATACCGTCAGGGGATTTCTCCACGTGACTCTTCTGATACATACCAACTTGTCACTTTACACAGTCACTATTTGTGACAGCTGCGGGATGTCTAAGACACGAAAGTAACAAGCATTTCCAAACCTATAACAGCTCAGCAGAGAACAAGATTTTTCTGCCTTGCAAAAGTCATACTTTCAGAGAAGGTAACAGTTCCACACAATAATTCTTGAACCTTGACTCCCTCCATGTGCTACTCTCCCATCATCAATGAAGGGAAAGGAACAGCAAAGAATATGCAAGATGAAAGTGTATTCATGCAAACAACAGCTTTTCTGCATTAGTTACATTCGTAGCGTTTCTTCCCTTCATGAGGTCTCTGATGTACTATGATGGCTGATTTCCAAAGAAAAATTTTACCAAAATTCATAGAGTTTTTTGCCTGCATAAATTATATCATGCCCTTTGAGATATGACATGAACATGAAGCTCTTCAAGATTCACAGGGTTTCTCTCTTGTGAGTACTCTGATGTTTCCCAAGTTTTGACCTCCGCCTGAAAGTTGTTCCAGATTCATTACATTGATAGGTTTTCTCCCCTGTGTGATTTCCCTCATGATTTCTAAGGCATGACTTCTGGCGGATTTTCCCACATTCATTACATTGATGAGGTTTTCACCTTCTGTAAGTTCTCTGATGTTTTCCAAGATGTGACATCAGGCTGAAAGCTTTACCACACTCATTACATTGAAAGGGTTTCTCCCCAGTGTGAGTTCTCGGATGTGCTCTGAGGCTGGACATGAAATCAAAGCTTTCCTCCATTCATTACATTGATACGGTTTCTCCCCTGAGTGAGTTCTATTATGTTGTCAAGACTCATCTTCTGGCTGAAAGTTTTACCACATCCATTACACTGATAGTGTTTCTCCCCTGTGTGAGTTACCTGATGTCCTCTGAGGGCTGTCATATACGTCAAAGCTTTCCCACATTCATTACATTGATAGGGTTTCTCCCCTGTGTGACTTCTCTGATGTATTCGAAGAGCTGACTTTTGGGTGAAAGTTTTCCCACATTCATTACATTGATAGGGTTTCTCCCCCGTGTGAGTTCTCTGATGTATTCCAAGAGCTGATTTCTTGCTGAAAAGTTTACCACATTCATTACACCGATAGCGTTTCTCTCCTGTGTGAATTCTCTGATGTTCTCTGAGACCTGATAAGGAGACGAAAGCTTTCTCACATTCATTGCATTCATAGGGTTTCTCTCCTGTGTGAGTTCTCTGATGTTGTGTAACCTGTTCTTTGTATGCAAAAGCTTTTCCACATTCAACACATTCATAGGGCTTCTCCCCAGTGTGAGTTCTCCAATGTACATTCAGATTAGATTTCCTGAAGAAAGACTTCCCACATTCATTACATTGATAGGGTTTCACCCCTGTGTGAATTCTCTGATGTACTACAAGACCTGTTTTGTGCTTCAAAGTTTTCCCACATACGTTACATCGATAGGGTTTTTCCCCTGTGTGAGTTCTCTGATGTTCTCTGAGGGACGACATGCAGGTGAAAGCTTTTCCACACTCATTACATTTATACGGTTTCTCCCCTGTGTGAGTTCGCTGATGTACAACTAGGGTATATTTCCGGGAGAAAGCTGTCCCACAGTCATTACATGCATAAATTTTTTCACCTGTGTGACTTCTTCGATGTAAAATAAGGACTGACCTCTTAGAAAAGGATTTTTGACATTCATTACACTCAAACTGTTTTTCACTCGCTTGAGGTCTCTGCTGTGTATCAATGGGTGACTGAGAAGTGAAAGTTTCCTTACGTGTATTATTATCACAAGGTAGCTCTACCGTGTGAGTCATGTTTTGTACCTTAGTGGCTGAATTGTAGTTGAAGTTTTTCCCACACTCAAGTGGTTGCACTCCAGTGTGAGTTCTCTGATATTCACTGAATTGTGGTTTTGGACCAAAAGTTTTCTCTCTCGTATCAGTTCTCTGAAGTTGAGCAACCTTCCTGAATCTGTTCCCAATAGTATTACATTTAGCTTCATGAAATTCACAGGGACTCTTCTCTGTGTGAATGCTGGGAGAAACAAGGGCTGATTCATTACATAGCTTTCTTCCAAATTTATAATGAGGTCTCTCTTTTGCGTAAGCACTATTCCGCGTAATGAAGACAGGTTTATCATGCAAAGCACAACCACGTTCATTACATTCAAAAGACTGCCCCGAAGAAAATTCCGGCACATAACTGAAAGTTTGCACATTCTGATAGTAATCAGAAGATTTGTCTCCAGTATCTCTTCTCTCATTTCTAGTATAGGAATGAGATGCATTACAGTCATCAATCTTCTTTTCTGACTCATTATGAGGAGCTAACGGGTAGAGATCCAAATATGTAGGCCCTACACTGTCACATATAGAGATCATTTTTCTTGAAGGAACAACGTCTGTGCCCAGATGACATGGTTTTCCTGAAATTTTCTCTTGCTCTGCAATCAATGGTCTGTTCGTGGTGAATGAAACTTGACATAAACACTTGTCTTGGTTTTCCTGGCTCTTTTCAAAAAGATCAAGTTGGCAGTCTTCTAAAAATGAAAAAGTAAAAGAAAAATACTTTATGAAATGTAACATTCTTAATGTAGAAAGTCATATACATATATGCCCCACTATATATTTCACAAAATCCAGGTTCTTAAACTACCAAATGCAGATTAGAAAGATAGGATACTCATTAGTCCACATGTTCCATCTGGACGTTTCCCTTTCTCATTCTACATATCAAAACCAAAATAAGTTTATAATGTAACAAATTTCCTCGTATTTAAAGAAATAATCCTAAAACCCAAGCTCTGATTCTCCTGGGTGTCATTCTTAGGAACACAAATGCCCAAGAAGAAGTGTAAAAGTGATGGAAGGAAAAGGTATCTTTCCACCTCAGTGGGATTCACTGCTCCATTCTGGCTTTCGTACCTTAGATTTCACTACTGTTATTCAAAAAGAAACGTTTTTTGACCAGCAATCCTAAGTATCACGTTTTTAATATGCTCACTCATTTTGTAAAAACCAGTTTTATCACTTTCCCAAATTTCACTCTGCTTTCCATACACTTTTCAACATACCTGGTATCTACCAGTTGTGAGAACCTTAGGACATGTTTCAAATTCAACAAAATACTATGCAAGTGGAAAACAAGGATGTCTGCGTTGTGAGAGAAAATTTTCATCTTCAGTTGGTTATATTTGAAATAAAGACACCATAACACTGAGGTACAGCTGCCCTAAACGAGGTCATCAGGATGAGATATAAAGGCCTGAATTACGGGGATGGATGACACAAGCATGGAGGGAGTTACTGTACAGAAGAAGAGCAGATAGAGAGGACAGAGCTCAGAGACAAATTAGGAGGAGAAAGAGACTAGGAAACAAAATTTATTCACTGAAATATCCATTGTATGCCTATTCCTATTCCTTATTGATATTGAGGTACTAAGGATACAAGGTTATACCAGGCAAATGAGATGTGAATAAGCGTTCAGGGAAGCACAGACAAAGTAGGATCAAATCCAGGGAGGGAGTGAGCTCGGGAATCATGATTACTGCCATCACAGGAAGCAGACAATGTATGGGAGGGAGTATAGGCCTGTGAAGTTTTCAAATGGGACACAAAAGTGGAGATTCTGAAATATTATTTGAGAAGTAAGAAGACCTGATGAGTGCTTAGGAAAAAAATAAAACAAGGGCATAGATGGACTGACTGCTGGAGAAGAAGAGAGCCGCTATAAATACGGCACCGTGGAAGGACAGAGTTACAAAGTGATCACAAGATATGAATTCTTCATAGAAACAACACATTTGTGAGGAATGTACATAGCAAGTGTCTCCCACACATTACTCTGTTCCTTCCCAGCTTTTAGAACATGGAAACCAAAACAAATGCACATAAATCCCTTCGGTATGAGCCCACAGCAAATTGAGTTTTATGGTAGGGTATAAACCTGGGGCACAATGACACTTTTCATATAAATGCCTTATGCAGCTTTCTACACTGTCATCCGGTTCATGAATCAGTTGTCATTAGAGCATGCATTTGTTTCTGGACTCTCTACTCTGTTTCAAAGCTCTGTAATTATCCCCAGGACAGTAGCATTCTGTGCTAGTTACAACAGATTTACAATATATCTTTAGTACCTGTTAGAAAAGATCCTACACCATCCCATTCTTCAAGGATGTTTATACAACATGGGTAAGAATTCAGAATTTTAGAGTGGTATCCCAATCCACGAACATGATATATCATCCATTTAATTCAATTTCATGTTGCTTAAAGATTTTCAAACATTTCTATATTTTGTGCAGCTGCATTTCTAAGCACATTTCCATTGTAACTTCTTACATAATACATTCTCACTATTAGCATCATAGGATAATTACTATATGAATTGTATTTATTCTTTTCATTCCAAGAACCGCATTTTGGCTTTTAGTTAATTTATACTATTACACTTTTCTATTTAATCCATTTATGTATTTTTTTAATTAATTACTTCTGTTTTGCCTAAGTATCCTCAAAATTCCTTGTTCTTCAAACCTTCCAGTAAGAGATGCTATACTCATACCCCAAAATTGTGCGCAGTAAAGGGTAATCTCAGCACGTTTGGTGTTTTCACAGGCTGCACATTCCAAAGAAATGAATGCACTCTGACAAAGTAGTGGGTGACGACTTGTAAGCCCATGGAACAGCCTGTCTGATAATAGTGTCTTTACATACCTGGGGGCTTGGGCCACAATGAATAGTTCAGGCTAACACTGGGATTTATGGTTGGGGCCTTGGGGCTCCCTGGACGGGCTACATGCTGAGTAAATGAGGTCAATCATGCAGGTGGTCCAGCCCCACATGCCCGACCCACAGTAAGAACCTTGGACAAAAAAGCTTGGGTAAATTTCTCTGCGTGACAATACTTCATGTGTGCTGTCATACATCGCTGCTGGCAGAATTAGGACTTTTCATACAACTCCATCGGGAGAAGAGTATAAGTTTGCATTCAGTCTCTCTTTGATTCTGTCCTGTGTGACGTCCCTTTCCTGATTTTATCTGTAACCTTTGTTATAATAAACTCTAATATAACAGCTCTACTGAGTTACCAGAGACCTCCACACACAGGTTCACAAATACATTTCATACTTTTATAAATTTTGATAACCCCTTGATCAAATAGATTTTCCAAAAGTTATATGTATTTTTAATTTAAATATGGGGTATTTTGTTCTCATACTGTCTGTAATTTCTAGTTCTATTAAATTATGTTGCTTTACGAGCTTAATGTTTTCTTCTAACCCAAAATAAAACTATGTTTTGTTACTGCACTGACTCTTCAGAGAAAGCTTATACTATATTTTCAGAGTACAGAGCTTAAAAAACACATATCAATGTATATTAGCATGTCATAAAATATGCTATTAATATCTAGAGCAGGGTCAACCAACATTTATGTACAGGGCACGATGGTGAATATTTTAGTCATTGTAGGCCATATCATATCAATCACAACTATTCAGCCATTTTGTTGTACCACAAAACCAGCTATAACCGATACGCAAACAATGTACTCAAAAAACTTGTTATTTGTAACAACAAATCGCTAGCTGTATTTAGCTCAAATAACATAACTTACCAACTCTTGACCTAGAATCACAGTTGTCATCCACTGTATCTTGTTTGAAATCCGAGTGGTGTATATGCAAGGTCAGACAATTAAGTTCGTGAACTCATCCTAAAAAAGTGCTACATACCTCATCGCTGAATATCACTAGTGACCTTCAAAGTACTCCCCTCGGGAAGCTATGCACCAACGCCAGAGCCTAGTCTACCCATCAAAGCAATTTTGGAACTCTTTTTCTGTAATGGCCATCAAAGCTGTCATATTACCCTTGATGTCTTGAATGTCAAGACATCAAAATGTCTTCCTTTCAATATTTCCTTTATCTTCAGGCAAAAAAAGAAGTCACCAGGGTACAGATAAGGTGAATAGAAAGGGTGTTCCGATACCCTTATTTGTTAATTGGCTAAAAACTCCCTCAAAGACAGTGCAGTGTCAGCTTGTGCACTGCCGCGATGCAAGAGATCATTCAGGACCATTTCTGCACACACCTTTCTCATGCCAAGATTTTCAGTTCAGTTTTTCTTGACTGTTTCTCTATCGATGTTTGCTTGGTCTGACATGCTACTCCCAGTAAGCCAACGATTTTGACGCACAATTCGACAAATTTTTGCAATGTTTTTATCAGTTCTGCTTGTGACTGGCCAACCTGACTTCTCTTCATCAGGGACGCGTTCTCTCCTGTCAGAAAAACGTTGAATCCATTTGTACGCTGCTGCTGTTTTCTTCATGGTATTATCCTCATAAACTTGGACTAACATGTCTCTGATTTCACTTCCCCTCTTGCCAAGTTTAACAAGAAATTCAGTGTTTGTTCATTGCTCTAATTCTAGCTCACACGTTCTCGTGACAGCACACAAAAACACGGAACAACAACATACGACACTCAGCAAGACACCACCACACGTCGACACGAACACAGTTGTGAGACACTGATATACCAACATTATGAAACCTTAGTGAGCTGTTTGTACAGTGCTGCCAATGTAAGCACATGGTGGCAAGTTCATGAAATTAACTGTAAGACCTTGTTGTATCTCTTCTCTCTCTTTTGCCATGCTTTAAACTTCCATTTCAGTTGCCATTATAATCTTCCTCTATACTTAACTTTACACTAGTTAAATAAAACCTGATTATTTGGTTTGTGAGGTATAAATGATACACTGTTGCCTAATGCAAAAGATGAAAACAGGTAACGTTGTATCCTTTAAATTTATATCCTCCATACCCACATTTTATTGGATCTACGTGTATATAAACTTCCAAAGCTGCCCAATGTTGAACCGATCCCAATTTGGATTTAGTTTTCCAGGGATACCTTCTACCGGTATTCTAAAACTCACCTGGATAACTCCCATTTAGAAATTTGTCCTCCACTAACAATGGATCTTCTTGTTCCAACTGGAAGATCACTTCTGGTTTTATAGAACAATACCCTGTAAATGGGAAATAATTAGGAGATGGTTTCACTTCATGGGATATGGATGATTCTAAATGTTTAGGAAGATGCAGCTTTAAGAGTGACACAGAAACAATATTCACTTGACTGCTTCTAAGGGGAGGTATAAAACACAAATATTTTCAGCTGCTCAAAGGACATCTCCTTAAACCCCTAAATCACAAGCCTAAATAACATTAAATTCTAATAAAGGTTCATGTTTAGTAGCTACAGTGAGAGAGAGAGAGAGACAGAGCTATGGAGATCTACAAAAGGGTCCTTTCAATCTTTGATTGGATACTCATTTGTGGTCACATGTGAGGAAACTACCTAGGGGTGCGGATTTACCACAAGAAAGTAGAATGAAAAATCACCAAGGCACACAGAGAAGTGGGAAGTTTCTGTTTCCAGGGTAGAGAGGCAAAGACTCCTCAGTAAGATTCGTCATCAGAAACCATACAGGGCAGAAGGTAGTGGGGTGATGATATACTCTTAACTACTCAAAGAAAAGGACTATCGGCAAAGAATCCAGGAAAATGACCTTTTAAAGATAAAGGCCAAGTGAAAATATTTCCAGATGAACAAAAATTGAGAGATGTTGCTGCTAGTAGACTCGCATGACAAGATACAATAAAGAAAGTTGTCTTGACTGATTTAAAAAGTAATTGTCTACAATGAGTACTTGTGTGCAATGTTGGGTTTCTAACACACACACGTCTTTATCTTTCCAAGAAAACCATAAAAGGGGTAGGAAGGAGTCAAGCTATACTAGAATAAGGAAATAATACCAAATGGTAACTCAAATGCACAATAAAAAATGAAGAGAAACAAAAATTAACAGCATATTAACATACGTAACAAAAAATAACCCCTAACAATACCACAAAAAAGGGCGTAGGAACAATTAACTTCATAGGAGGAACCTGTCTATACATCTCTAAAATTAAGTTGAGATAACTTGATGTAGATCTGGTAAATGCAGGTGTATATGGTAAACACTAAAGGAATAACTAATCAAATGAACTCTAAAAAATGTTGTGAATAAAATCATTAAATAAACTAAAATGTTACATGAAAAAATATTTATACTACAAAATTGCAGAGAAATAGATGAGAAAAACACATGACACATGTAGAAAACAAAACACAAAATGGCGTACAAATATCCAACCGTATAAGAAACAGCATTACATGTGAGCAAACTGAACCAATCCAGACAAAACGCAGAGACTGTCAGATTGATTACGAAAAAAAAAAAAGAAAGAAAACAAGTTCCAACTGTATTCAACTATACGCGGTCTAAGGACATACACATTAAATTCAAAGACTACAAAGATGTTGAAAGTAAGAGGGTGGCAAGAGATATTCCATGCAAACAGCACCCATAGGAAAGCTATAGTAATATGAAACAGAATACACTGTAAAAAATGTTATTAGAGATAAAAAGATATTAATATTTATAACGACAAAACGGTAAATCCATCATGAAGATATTGTAACAATTATAAACATATACACATCCAACAATTGAGCCCCAGAATACATAAAGTTAAAACTGGCAAGTGAAAGGAAAAATAAACTATTAAACAGTAACAGTTGGACACTTCACTGCCACACTCAATATGGAGAGAGAAGCTAGGTACTGAAATACAGGATTTGAACAGAACTATCAGCGAACTAAACCTAACAGACATATATATACAACACACCTCACATTAACAGGAGCACAATTCAAATTTTTCTAAACTGCAGATAAAACAGTCTCCATCATGTGCTATGTATTAGGCACAAAACAAACTTCAATAAATTTAAAACTATACAAATAATACAAAGCATCTTTTCTGGCCCAATGGAATGAAATCAGAAATCAGTAATAGAAAGAAATTCGGGCAATACACGAATACGTAAAAATTAAACATCAGTCTCCTAAATAACTAATGCATCGAAGAGGAAATTACAAAGAAAATTGAAAATACTTTCTGATGACAGAAAGAGAAGGCACAACATACCAAACCTTGTAGTATGAAGCAAAATCAGTTTTTAGAGGGAAATTTATGGCTATAAACAACTTTATAGTTGACTCTTGAACAATGCAGGTGTTGAGGTGACGCCCCGTGAGCAGGTGAAAATCCACATATAAATTCTGACTCCCGAAAAACTCAGTCATAACTTATATACATGGGGTTTGGCTCCAGGACGATCCCATCCCATGGAGATTAACATGTACGGCTGCTCAAGTCCCTTACATAAAATAACATAAAACAATGCATACTGTCTGCCCTCCGCATCCATGGACTGCTAACCACAGACTCAAAATACTGTTTTCAATCTACAGTTGGTTGAATCTGTAAATGCAAAACCCAGGGATGTGCAGGGCCAACTGTATATTTATTGAAAAAACATATGTGTAGAAGTGGACCCATGCAGTTCAAACTCATGTGGTTCAAGGGTCAAGTGTATTAAGAAAGAAGATCTCAAATCAACAACCTGACCCTTACATCTTCATGCAAAGGAAAAACAAGCGCAAACTAAACCTAAAGCAAGCAAAGGAAACAAATAATAACGACTGGATTAGAAATTCATGAAAGAAAGGATACAAAATCAAAGTAACTACAGTTGGTTCTCTGAAAAGATCAGCAAAACTGACAAATCCTTACCTAGATTAACCAGAGAATAAAGAACAACGCAAATTATTAAAATCAGTAATGAAGGAGATGACATTGCTATTGACTATAAAGAAATAAAAACTGAGTATAAAGGAATATTATGAACTATTGTACAGCAATATATTAGATAATAAAAGGGACAAATTCCTGGAAAGACACAATCTATAGAAACTAAGTCAAGAAGAAATAGAAACTCTGAATAGAGTTATCACAAGAGATTGAATCAGTAACCAAAACACTACCCACAAAGAAAAGCCTATGGCCATACGATTTACAGCTGAATTCTACCAAACATTTAAGAAACAATAATACCAATCATTTACAAACTCTTCCAAATGACAGAAAAGGGCATACTTCCTATCTCATAGAATGAGGCCACCATTACCTTGATACCAAAACCAGATAAAGACATCACAAAAAAACTACAGACCATCGATACCTCTTATGAATACAGATGCAAAAATCCCCATCAAAATACTAGCAAACTAAATCTAGAAACATATTCAATGTATTACACACCATGACCAAGTGGGATTTATCCCAAGTATGCAAGGTTGGTGTAACATCCAAAAATCCAGCAATGTAATTCACCATATCAATAGATTACAAACCACACGATCATCTTCACAGACAGAAAAAGCATTATGACAAAACTCAACACTCTTTCATGATAAAAATGCTGAACAAACTAGGAACACAATGGAACTTCTTCCATCTGATAACGAGTATCTAAGAAAACCCCACAGATAGCATCACAGTTCATGATCAGAACCTGGAGTTTCCCCACTAATATTAGAAGACAGGATGTTCATGCTGAACACCTCTATTCACTATTGTACCGGAGGTTCTAGCTGGGTCAATTGTGCCACAAAAAGAAAAGTTATCCAGATAGGAAGGGAGGGAGAGAGGGCGGGAAAAAGGAAGGAAGGAAGGAAGGAAATAAGGAAGGAAGGAAAGAAGGAAAAGGGAGAAGATTGATTCACAAATGAAAATATCTTACGTAGCAAGAATTCGAAGAAGGGCTGTTAGAAGTCAAACATCGATAATGGAGTCAGACTCCATTACAATTCACATCTGATGTTTGATGACCGAGAGGTGCCATGTTGCCCTTAATTGGATTTGAACTCATTAGCTAATGTGGCACTCTACGAGGACTGCAGCATGAGGGTGTAAAGAAAGTAAAAGATTTTTGTTCAAGAGCCCAGTACTGTGTATTTTGAGAAGTGACATTAAGTCCTTTGGTCATCATGGATGACATCAAGCACTTCAAAGGAGTGTCTTAACGACGCCTTGTATCATGGCTTTAGTATGGCCAGACTCATGTGTAACCGTGATTTATATGTTTGGTTATCGGGGAAGCAAGATGCCCAGAGTCTTTCCCCAAAAGGGGACTAAATGGAGAGGAAATTGTCATTGTCATTGGTTGAACCACCCAGTCAGTTCATTGGCAATGGATGAAATGTCTGTAAAACGGTGCAGATGGGACCAATATTGGCTAGTGCATCCTCCAATACCAAGATGAGTGCTTGAACTTTGGCCAATTGTACTATCTTGGGTCCCGTCTTTATCACAGAAATCCCAGGTGAAGGAGGAAAAGGCAGCAGCTCTCCAGGGAGATCCGTTATGAGTCACAGTGGCAATGCCATTCGCAAAATGAGGGAACTCCTTCTGCTGTTTGTTCAGTTGATCCCAAGAGGTTCCCTAGGGAGTCAAGGGGTCTGGAATAAGGATGACGTCTCCAGCACTGTGCCATCTACCAAGGGACTAAGCACTGGGCAGGCCAGGCCACCTCCTGCTGCATGTGGGATGTGCCAGAGAACTCCTGTGTGTATCTGTCTTGTAAATACCACTTCTGCTTTAGCCAGGAAATCTCACTGGCCATCCCGAGGTTGAGGGACACTGCTTCTAGGACACAAGGCACACTGTGCAGTTGGGTACTGAGAGTCACAGACTCAGGACATGTGAGTATCTATTTCCAGGAAAAGGAAGTGTGCAGTCCACAATGCTGCTCTAATGGCATGTCACATGATAACGGGGGCACTTTCCTGCACCAGAGGCTCATGGGCATTTTATGGGAAGCATGGGTGGTCCAGAAAGTCCAAGAGGCATGAGAAGAGGTTGCTGAAGCCTCTATAGCAAGAGTCTCTCAGGGACAGAAGTGCCTCCTATATAACAATTTAGGCAGACTCTAGAGCGTTTGGTTGTAGGAAACACCATTCAAAGTGGACGGTAAGTGACTAATAATAAAATTTGTTAAAAGAAACATGCTGTCACCAAAAACCAAAGGGAATAAAAAAAGTACAGGTATTGGTAACGTTGAGGATATGCAGAATGCTAAGAGCTATTTCATGAATGTCCAGGAATACATAAGTCCCTCAACTGACGAAATATTCCTCAGGAATTTAACTGAGGAGGTGCGGCTTTGTACTAAGGATGGAACAATGGCCCATTATGTTTTGTGAGCTCTTTTATGAGTATCTGTATGTCCGGAATGACTGTGTCAAATGCATCTCCTCAGAGGAGCATGTCATCAATGTAATAATCCTATCTGTGCTCCTGAGGAAAGTTGGATGTGGTTAAGATCTCGCCTGGAAAGACTGGGTGCAATGGCATAACTGAGGGGGGCGGTCACTGAGTTTCATTTGTCAAGCTAACGAAGCGTAAGTGTCAGACATGTAATTAGATAATGTTACTTGGGTCACTAGGTCCAATGATGCACTACAATGGGTGCTGTGCCACCACGGTGAGGTTGGTTAAGGCAATAATTCCGATGGTTCAGGTGAAGCATAACTATTCGTCCTCTATACAACACCTGCCCTAACAGAAAGCATTCTGTTAAAAGTCACAGGAATACCCATGTTAACTGTCATTTGAGCCCCAGTATGGACTAAGGCCAAGATGTTTGCCAATTTGCCAATCAGTATATCTCAGCAGATGTTAGTTAAGAATATGTTGTTGAGGCGCAAAAGAAACTTGGTACTATTTTTTTTTTTTAATATTAGTCTCTTTGGCATATCCGAATTTCCAGCCACTACTCTTGTGCGTTAGGTCATCATGAAGTGAAACAAGGATGACTCGAACACAAACACTGCAGCACCCTGACAGTCCATCTCCTAACCGAGATGGCTACTAAGTGACAGTAGCATACACAGTGTGGAGACACTGCACAAAGGAATGACTTACGTCCCACACAGAACAGCCAAGATTTCATCACACTACTTACTCAGAATAATGCACAAGTTAAAACGTATTGTTTATTTCTGGAATTTTCCATTGAGTCTTTGCCGACCTCGGTTGACCGCAGGTAACTAAAACCACGGAAAGCAAAACCGTGGATGAGGGAGGACTACGGTATATGCAACAGGTATTCCTTCTCTTACGTTTTCTAAACTCTTTCATGGTGGAAGCAGCATTATAACTGTCTGATATAGTTAAGAGTATGTGGAGAGAATAACGTTTGACAAAGTTACATTATAAATTAGGGAAGGTAAAAGGAGGTACACGTCACTCAAACTAATAAAATATGAACATTAACAGCCGGTTGATAAGTTATAAAAAATGGAATTCCTAGAGAAAGCACTAAAAAGAACTATACAAAAACCTCAAAGACACTATGGGCAAATCAAAATGGAATTCTATAAAATTCTGAGGTAGCCCACCAGAAGGAAAAAATAAAGAAATAGAAGAAAACAATAAACAGCAGACTTAAGCCCTAACATATCTATAATTACATCAAATGCAAACGATCTAAAGACAACTTGTAAAACACAATCAGATGGATTTACAAAGAATCTGACTATATACTGTCTACAAGAAACTCACTTCAAAGTAATGATGTAGGCAAGTTTAAACATAACACACCAGAAAAAGATATACCGTGCATACATTTAGGAAAAAAAAAAAAGCTGAGGGTCTATATTTCTATCACATAAAGGAAACTGAACAGAAAAGAATATTAAGAGAGAAAGAGAAGGACAGTACAGAATGATTAAAGGAACAATCCACCAAAATGACGTCAATATGAAACATGTATATAGCAAGAGATTAAAAATACATGAAGCAAGCACTAAGAGAATTAAAAAGAGAAGTCGATAAATCCATAATTCTAATCAGATCCTTCAACATCCCCTTCCAGCTACTGATAGAACTAGGTAGAAAATAAGCAGATACACAACTTAAAAAAAACCATCAACCAACATGCTCTCATAGACATGTATAGAAAAGTCCACGCAGTAACAGCAGAATACACATACTTTGCAAAACTCTATAGAACATGTACCTAGATAGCCATTAACCTGGGACATTAAAAAAAAACCACAACAAAAAAGAAGTTTAATAACAATGAACTATAGTGTATTCTCTGACCACAATGAAAACAAACTAAAAATCGGCTACAGAAAGTTTTATAAAAATCGCCAAGATTTGGAAGTTAAACACCACATTTCTAAATCTTTCAAAGAAGAAGTCTCAAGAGAAACTAAAAAAAATACACTGAACAAAATGAAATGAAAATAAGACATATCAAAATGTGTGGGAGGCAGCTAAAACAGTGCTGAGATAAAAACTGATACCACTAAATGCTTACATTAGAAAACAGGAAAATTCTCAAGTCAATAATCGAGCTTCTATCTCAAGAAATTAGAAAAAGAATAAAATGAAGCCCAATAAAGAAAAAGAGGGAAATTAAAGCCCATTTATGATAAAATTCTCTAATTTAACTGGGACAGAGAATTTCCTCCTCTTGATGAAGAAAACTTATAAAAATCGTATATTCAACATCATATTTAAGAAACAATACCAGTTCTATTCAATCTCTTCTAGAAAATAGTACAAACCGGTGAACTCAATTTATAAGTATTACCATGACTTCAAGTCTTGAGTCGTTACATCTAAAATTACCCTTTAGGGGCCCGCCCGGTGGCTCAGGCGGTTAAGCTCCATGCTCCTAACTCTGAAGGCTGCCGGTTCGATTCCCACATGGGCCAGTGGGCTCTCAACCACAAGGTTGCCAGGTCAATTTCTCGACTCCCTCAGGAGATGGTGGGCTCCGCCCCCTGCAACTAAGATTGAACACGGCACCTTGAGCTGAGCTGCGCTGAGCTCCCGATGGCTCAGTTGGTTGGAGCGCATCCTCTCAACCACAAGGTTGCTGGTTCGACTCCCGCAATGGACAGAGGGCTGCGCCCCCTGCAACTAGCAACGGCAACTGGACCTGGAGGTGAGCTGCGCCCTCCACAACTAACACTGAAAGGACAACAACTTGAAGCTGAACAGCACCCTCCACAACTAAGATTGAAAGGAGAACAATTCACTTGGAAAAAAGTCCTGGAAATACACACTGTTCCCCAATAAAGTCCTCTTCCCCTTCCCTAATAAAATCTCAATGAAAAAGAAAAAACTTTCAACAGATTAGAGAATTTCCCGAAACGGATAAAGGTCAGTTTTAGAAACTAACAATCGATTTAGCTAATTAAGTCATGGTGAAGAATGAATGTTTTACCTCTAAGATTAGAAACAACACATGAGTATATTCTGTCACCACTTGTATTCAATGTTACATTGGTGGCGCTAGACAGTGCTGAAACAAAATAAATAAATAAATAAAAGCCATAGAGTTTAAAACTGAAGAAGTAATATATCTTTATTCAGATAACATAATTGTTCATATAAAACATACTTGAGAAGCTCCAAAACATCTGCTACAATAAGAATAATAAAGTTACAAGACACAACGAATATAAATAAATCAACTGGATTTCTATACATTTCTAACAAACAATTGGAATTTGTAGTTGTAAATTAGAAGCCATTTATGCTATCATCAACTTCATAAAATATATTTAACAAAATATGTGTAAAATATACGCAGAACTAAAACTCATTGCAAACAAAAAGAAGATCCATATTATTAATACGTAAATCCTTCTGGACCATTCTGTAGACTCAAGACTATATCAACCAGAATTCCAAGCAAAAGTCTTGAAGAAATTGATTCGAAATTCTAAAAATTATATGGAAATGGCAAAGAATGTATAATCAAAATAATTTTCAAATTAAAAACATATTTGGAGGACTAAATCCTCCTTATTTGCTAACTTTCCAGAAAGCTACATAATCAACACGGTGCGTTTCAGACTCACAGAACCATTAAAAAGAATAAAGTTCAGATATAGAACTACAGATATATGGTCAATTTGTTTTTGACAAAGAACCAAAGCCAATTCAATGCAAAACTAATAATCCTTCCAGCAAATGGTGTGACTATAACTAGACACAGATATACAAAAAATGAACCACAACTCTTATTTCACAGCACGTAAAAAACGTAAAAAAATTCACTGGCAGTGAATCAAAGTCCTAAATGTAAAATTATAAAATATCTTCAAGAAAACAAGGGAGGAAATTTTAGTGACCTTCGATTAGGCAAAAAAATATTTAAAAGACACAAAAACCATGAAATATAACAAACGATGAAAAAAACATGAAAAAAAAACATGAAAAAAACAAACGATATCTTAATAAACAAAAAATTCTGCTGTTCCAAGACACTGTTAAGAAGAAAAAGCAACAGATAGGCAGAAAACTTAGCAAAATATTCATCTAATCGTGGTCTTGCATAAAGATTACATAAAGAACTCTGTCAATTCAATGTAACTCTTTAAAAGAAACAGTCTTAAAAAATGGGCTAAATATTTGAACAGACTTCAAGAAACAAAATCCATGCATGGCCAAAGTACTTGAAAAGATGTTCAACTTCCTTAGTCATGAAGAAAATACAAATGAAAATCCAGTAAGATACAAAAACATCTCCTAGAATCTTTAAAAAACAACAACAACCATTTAATCACGCTCCAAGAAAAAAGTTATCGAAGAACAAAGTTATTTAATATGCAGTTATATGATATGTAAAATGTATTTGCCAGCTATCTATTATATAAATTCCAGTTCTTTGTGCACATCCAGAAAATTCAGTACGGCACAAAATTGTAGGAAACAAAATGAAAGCACTACTGACTGGTTAAAAGCCACAGGTAAACTGAAAAACATTTATTGGGCTTCAAAAATATGGAAATGTAGAAAGGAATAGACTAAAACAAAAAATGATTTCTACTCCCACAATTTTAACTGGTCTCATCTTATTTTAAATATCTCGTTTATGACTGCAAAAAAAAAAAACAAACAAAAACAAAGTAATGGCCACCAGGTGAGCACACAGTGAGAAGCTGGCAGCCTGCAACCCAGAAGTGGGTCTCCACCAGACATGGAGTCTACTCCATGATCCTGGACTTCCAGCCTCCACAACTGTGAGAAATCTACGTGTGTTGTTTATTAAAAACAAAAACAAAAAACCATAATGCCCTCCATTCCCACATGTTGGTGAGAATATAGAGCAACCATAACTGTCAGACACTGCTAATGGGCACGCAAACCGGCACAGTGACTTGGGAAACATTGGGCAGGTTCCTATAAAGTGACCATAAGAACAATAAGACCACACATCGGAATGTTTACACAAGAGAAATGAAAACAAATGTCTGAACAAAACATGCACTTATATGGATACTGCAGCTCTATTCCTAACAGCACAAATAAGGAAAACCCTACATGTCTATCAACTGGTATATAGATGACAAACTGCGGTGTACACATGCAAAGAACTACTACCTAGAAATAAAAAGAATGGTGACATACACAAAAGCATGCCTGAATCTCAAACGCTAAGTGAGACAAAGAATTGGAGAGAATTTCTTCCATGGATTGGAAGATCAACATAGTTAAAATGCCCACATTACCCAAAGCAATATGATGACTTCATGCAATCTCCATCAAAACCCCAAAGGCATTTTTTTCAAAGAAATAGAAGAAAAAAAATCATCACATGTGTATGGAATCACAAAAGACCCTGATTAGCCAAGCAATCCTGAAAAAAAAACAAAGCCGGACGGTCATACGGCCTGACTTTCAATTCTACTACAAAGAGACAATAATCAAAACCACATGGTATTGGCAGAAAAAGACACACAGACCAATGGAACAGAAATCAGAGCCTACAAATAAACCCACATACATACGGGCAAATAATTTTCAATACAGGAGCCAAAAACATACCATTAAGCAAAGAAAGCCTCTTCAAAAACTGGTGCTGGGAAAATTGGAAAACCACATGCAAAAGAAGGAAAGTAGATTGCTATATCTGTCACCGTACACCAAAACTCCCTCAAAATGGATCAAAGACCTAAATACAAGACATGAAAAAATAAAATACGTGGAACAAACCATTGGTATTAAACTCCCGGAACTTGGTCTCACAGACCATTTTATGAGTTTCATCTCAAAGGCAAGGGAAGTAAAAACAAAAATAAATGAATGGGGCTGTATCAAACTCAAAAGCTTTTGCATAGCAAAAAAAAACATCAATAAAACAAAGAGGAAACCAACCGAATCAGACAAGATATTTGCAAACAACGCCTACCACAGAGGGGCCAAATACAAAATATATGAGGAACTCACAGTACTCAACGACAAAAATCAAACAATCCAATTATGGGATGGCCAGTTAGCTCAATTAGTTAGGGCACGGTGCTAATAACACCAAGGTTGCTGGTTCGATCCCCGCATGGGTCACTGTGAACTGCGCCCTCCAAAAAAAATGGGCAGAGGACCGAAACAGACAATCATCCCAAGAAGACAAATAAACGGGCGCCAGATACATGGAAAAGATGCTCAACTTTACTAGCCACAGGGAAATGCAAATCAAAACCACAATGAGACAGCATCTCACACCTGTGTGAATGGTTATTATCAACAAGACAAATCATCGAAAGTGCTGGAGGCTGTGGGGCAAAAAGGAACCCTCATACACTGCTGGTGGGAACGCAAATTGGAACAGCCACTATGGAAACGGTGTGGAGGTTGCACAAAAACTTAAGAATACAATTACCATGTGACCCAGCAAAATCATTGTCTACCCAAAAAAATCTGAAAACATTTATCCATAAAGATGTATGTACCCTTATGTTTACTGCAGCATTATTCACAGTGGTCAAGACCTTGAAACAAACAGAGCATCCTTCAATAGATGACTGGATAAAGAAGACCTAGTACCTACATACAACAGATTACATGGCCACGACAAAAGTTAGACGGAAAAAGTCGAGAACCATATGATTTCACTCATAGGTGGGATATGAAACTGAAAACAAAAAACAAAGACAAACAGACAAAAACTCATTGACAGATAACAGTATGGTGTTTACCAGAGGAAAAGGCTAGAAGGAAAAGTGTGAATGAAGAGCCAAATATCTGCTGATAGAAGAATTGACTTTGGGTGAACACACAAACCAATATACAATTATGCATCACAGAACCAGTACACTTGAAACCTATATCACTTTATTAACCAATGTCACATCAATAATTTAATAAAATTTAAGAAAGAACAAAGTAAAAGAAGAAAGAAAAATGTGTAAATAATGTACGATGTACATAAAATTCTAGGAAGGCAAAACTATTGGGACTAAAATACACCAGTGCTTGACAGCGAGCGGGGAGGGGAGAGAAAAATAACTGCAAAGAGCTACAAGGAAAGTTTTTGGGGCTACAAAAGTATTTTATATCATTATTTTGGTGGTAGTAAGCACCTATAAACATTTCCAAACTCAGCAAATTATACACTAAACATTACTGACATTCAATTTCTGTTAATTACATCCCAATAAAAGTAATTTCAATATGAAGGAGAGAAGGAAAACAGAATTGCATTCCAGAGGGAGTCAGGTGGTCAGGTCTGCTCACCCACGGAGACGAGGTGGCTGTAGATCTCCAGCATCACGTCTCTGTAGAGGGCCCGCTGAGCAGGGCCCAGGCGCTGCCACTCCTTCTGGGTGAACTCCACAGTCACGTCCTTGAAGGACACTGGGGCCTGTAACAGCATATTTCTTACTCAATCACAAGGGTTCAGAAACAGGTGACATGGCAAATACCTTAGCAAACTATTTTCTATCAGAATTATTGTTAAGAATTTAAAAGAAAATTTTATAAAGGACGCCTATGATGGCCTATCATTGTCTTACACTGTGAGAGTACTCACATAATTGAAACAAATACTATTCTCGTGCCCGGATGTATTTGCAATTATTTCTAAATTATATACCACAGACTGTCAGTTAATATACTAATGATAAAGTTTAGTGACTTGTCTTCTAGATACAATTTTATAACTAGGCTTCCTGTCATCTTTTCCTGTGCCCTAGTGAACTGTCCTGAGCACTCTCTAGGGTACACACACCCTCTTGGAGTTCTCTGCTGGGGCAACAGGGAACCAATGAAGAGACTGGAAGAGATACGGGTAAGCCCTGGAGGTCGTACGCATCATGAGACTTGGCCATCAGACACAATGCTGTGCAAGAGCGGAGAAAAGTTTTATTTAGGAAAATGGAGGAGACCAATTTGAGGACCTCGAGGGCATTACGCAAAGTGAATTAAGAAAGACAAATACCAGATGATCTTTTTCTAAAAGAAAGATGGACAATTATTTCCTGAATTGTTGCAACACTGTTGCTACCCTTTTTTGAACTCAGAGAGATTGTGCCTTATGAATTTGAACCACCTGGACAAACACTTAACCAAGTTTACTATTTGGAAGTGCTGAAAAGGCTGCGTGAAAACAGTCCATCATCTGACCCTTCTTCCAACAATTCATGGCTCTTCCATCACAACAATGTACCAGCTCACAGGGCACTGCCTGTGAGGGAGTTTTTAGCCAGTAAATAAATAATTGTATTGGAAATCCCTCCCTACTCACCTGGTCAGGCCCCCAAGGACTTCTTTCTTTACCCTAACATAAAGGAAATAGTGAAAGGAGACATTTTGATGACATTCAGGACATCAAGTGTAGTATGAAAACACCTCTGATGGCCATTCCAAAAAAAGAGTCGAAGGGTAGACTAGGCACTGGCATAGGTGCATAGCTCCTGAAGGAGAGTACTTCAAAGGCAGTGATACAGTGGTACCTGGGTTTTCGAACATAATTCATTCCGAAAGACCTTTCGAGTTCTGAAACATTCGAAAACCGCAGCACGGTTTCCCCACAGAAAGTAATAAAAAATGGATTAATCCGTTGCAGACTTTTAAAATCAACCCCTAAGACAGCAATTTAGTATGAATTTTACTGTTTAATGATACCATAGATCCATAAAATTTACGGCGTTCATAAACCGAAATGTTTGTCAACGGTGACGTTCGAAAACCGAGGTACTACTGTATTCAGCAATGAAGTATGAAGCACTTTTAATAGAATGAGTTCGCTAACTTAACTGTCAGACCTTGTATCGGTGGAAACTACAAAGAAACAAACAAAAAAAAAACACCTAAGTTCATACCAACAACAGATGGGTGACTGCCAGAGCTGAAAAATGAGGGGTAGAGAAATCGATGAACTGTTTTTGGTTTTTCAGTACTAACTCCATTTCTGAATTACGGTATTTTCAACTTACAATGGGTTTATCAGGACGTAACCCCTTAAGAAGCAGACATTCATCTGCATATATGGGTCTCCGCCCCTGGTTCCCAGCACAGAGCTCCTAAAACCCCTGTAAATGCCTAAGTGATAAGAGCACCTGGAGTATCGTTTGTTTTAATGAGGTGACTGTGGGTGGGCTCCAGGACAAGCACTGGTCACCAGAGAGACCAGGCCATAATCGGAAGCTTGGAATTTTCAGCCCTGCCTCCCACTTCTCTAGAGGGGAGAGAGAGGCTCAAAATAAAGTTAAGAATTGATCATGCCTATATGATGACTAGTCCATAAAAACCCCAAAAGTACATATTTGGAGAGCCTCTAGGTTGGGTTGGTGAACATAACAGTAATGTATAAGGAGAGGGATGCACCCCAACTCCATGGGGACAAAAGCTGCTGTGCTCAGGACACTCACCCTATGTATCTCTTCATCTGGCTGTTCACCTGTATCCTACACCATGTCCTTTAATAAACCGATAATTGCCTTTCCCTCAGTTCTGTGAGCTGCTCTAGCAAATTAATCAACCCAAGTGGGGATCCTGGGAACCTCAGATGTATAGCCCAAGGTCAGAAGCACAGATGACAACTGGGACCTGCAGTCGGTACCTGCAGTGGGGTGGGAGCAGTGCTGTAGAACTGAGCCCTTTACCTGTGCGATCTCACGCTATCTCCAGGCAGATGGTGTCAGATGAATTAAACTGTAAGAAGTCTGGCTGGTGTTGCAGACACTTACTTGTGGAGGGAACAACACCCACACATTTGGTGACCTGAAATGTCAGAAGTAACGTATCCTGTGTGAATAGCGAAGGAGACATACAGGAGGGACGACAACTGGGTTTCTCTAACTCAGCCATGAGCTGACGTAGAAGAACTGAAGGAAGGGGATGGGCAGAGGGTCACAGTGAGGCAGATGTTCTCCATTTACACTTAAGAGATCTATAAACATGCAGATGGAACTATACACTGAGTGTTGGTTGCACGATTTTGGAACATAAAAGGAAGGTCTAAAATTGATGTATACAGTCACTGCAAACACACACAAAATTAGAGCACATTTTGAAGCCACAAAGGTATATACTAAAACTTTCATGAAGAGGTAAAGGATTTACACTATCCAATACAATGATGAAAAAGCACAAGTTTGGGAAAGTCACAATACCAATTTCAAGACCTATTTGAAAGCAACAGGAATCAAGGAAGTATAGTATTAGCAAAAGGACTGCCACACATCAACAGAAGAGACTAATGACTCGAGAAACAGAACCACAAATAATATAAAATCAAATGATTCCCTACAAAGGTGTCAAAACAATTTCGTGGAGAAGGTATATTCTTTTCAACAAATCTTGTTGGAATATCAAACATGCATAAGCAAAAGTAAATAATCTTGATCTATACCTTGTACCATAAAAGTTAATGCTAAGGATCACAAACTATTATAAAACTTACAAAAACAGGACAAAAAATCATTGTGACCTTGGCTTAGGAAGATTTTTTACATGTGACCGAAAAAGCATAACTAACAAAAGGAAAAGATTAAAAGTTTGAAAGCTTGATTAAACACTTCTGCTCTTTGAAAAATACTTGGTGAGAGAAAAACATAGGAGAGACCTATGATCTTTAACAAAAATATTTGGTCCTCAAAATCTTCACACAACAATCCCAACAACAACAGGCAATTTGTATGAAATAAAATACAGGGGAAAACAAATATTACACAAAGGAAAAAAAAGAAAAGGATGAGAGTCACATTCTTTTTATGAGGCTAATATAAGTATACCACCAAAATTGGATGGAAACACAGGAAAAGGAAATGATACGCTCACTTAACTGTGATACAGATATTCATTTATATAAGTACAAGCAGAAATATCCCAGCCTACTCATCAGCAAGTAGGGAGAATACAGGAAATCAACCATGAATTCATATTAGAAAATTCATTTTGCTACTCACAATATGTATACGTTAAAAGAAACAAGCTATATCTTTATTTTAATGGATACGGGAAAAGTATTTAATATAATTCAAAGTACATTCATGACTAAACTAAAATCTAACAAAGCGGCAATTACATGGAATATACGAATCAAAAGTTATCTACCAAGAGCCTACTACAAACATCAGAGCTAATGCTAAAACTGTGTATTTTCTCTCAAGACTGGCTTTATTTCTACTTCTCTTTTGCATTAAATATATGGACACTTGTGAACCTCATAAATCCATCACAATGCAAACTGGGAAATGAACAAAGTGCTCACCTGAGATGTGTTCATTCTGCTGCTCTGGGGAGAGTGTAGAGAACTGGGGAGGTTCGGCTGGGAGGCCAAGGAAGGACCGTGCAGGGGCGGCACCACCTGTCCACATGAGACGGCAAGTGGACACGTGGACTAAACCGTACAGCTTTTCATTGACTCAACTTCTCTCTGGTTAAAAACAATGTAGTTGATTTTCTGAATGATTAACACAAACAACTTAGTTACATTAAAGTACATACAGGATAAGGCACTGCTCTTTCACTAATATTTACATAAAATACTCAGGCTGCATCATTTAACTCTTTTCCAATTAACACTGCTTACGTTTTCAAGGACAAAATCCTCAGAAAGCCCAGTAAAAGGAGTATAGAGGGTTTGAAGGCAAGAATATTTCATTTTAGTGTTAACTGGATTATATTTTCTCAAATGGCTCTTTTTGTAAGATATTTTTGCTGACTTGCCTGTGAGAAAGTACACTGCAGCTGTTTTCCTCCTGGTTCTGTCACAAACTGCCTGACCCTTGATAAGTCACTGAAACTCTCTGGTCCAATTTCTTTAAAGCTTTCTCGAGTCAAAAGGACATCAGCATGGAAACCCTTCATGAACCATCGTTTTGGGATTCTCTGAGGTCAGGACAACTCAATAATGTCACATGGGCACGTGTGAGAGCAGCACAGTGTTGTAAAGAGTGAAATACAGGGGGCCACTGAGCAACATTGGGGACAGAATTTCCATCGTGTGTCTCGTTGCCCCTTACCCCAGACCTTACCCTCACAAGGTCTCCCACAAAATGACCTTCCCTGGGCAGCGTACCCCTGAGCCACCCCAGCTCACCCCTATCTGAAAGCTGACCCAAATCCTCCACTGTCACACCAGTGTGGTGGTTACAGCACGACAACATCTCCAAATCTGGCCAAAGGGATCAAGAACTTCTGACTGCAAATTTAGGCCCTGCTGTTTCCTGCGTTCTTTTGCCTCAGCTCTGAAGCTCTGGTGAGGAGAGTAAGAACAGGGCTGTTCTCTCCCAGGGACCATTCCTGTTCCTGGAGCCCTCCCGATTCCTACATCACAGGATCTGCTCTGTTCTAAAATAAGTGTTTCCCAAAATCTGGGACCTGGCTCTGGGAAACAAATTCACGTTAGGGCCACAAACCTGACACTCTCGGGATGCCTAAAATTTCAGACTTAAAACACAGACAACTGCCAGTGCAGGAAGAGCTAGGAGCCTCTGTCTGACCTAAGGATTCTGACGAGACGCCAGGAATTCCGGAATGCATCTGACAGTGCTGGGAGTCCATTCACGTTCACTTCCAGTTTTACCCACACGTATGTAGGGACAGGTCACTCTGTTAAGTGTCGTGAAAAGTGTAATGATGGTTTTAGGTAGGTCGGTATTTAGATATATCCTGAGATTTAAAGCACATCTGCTCCTAATTCGGAGCTCCGTCCTCCCGAGCTTGTGAGCTGAGCAATACGCTCCCCCAACCTCAGCCTCGGTTACTTTCTTTTATCCTAATGCGGATGGTCATGCCTACCTCATATATTGGATGTGAGGTTTACAAAAGCCACCCAGTGAAGAGAAAAACCTAAGTACCTTCTGAATATAATGGCAGTTGCCATTTACTCACTTGGCTATTTGCTTTGTAAGCGAGAACTTCTCTCTCAAAACGCAATTATTTTCCCATCAGAAATCCGACTGAGGCAGGTTCCTTCTGTCGGCCCTGCCTACAGGTGGCAGAGCTGGACTTTACCAGGTAGTTTTAGCCCCAGAGCTCGTCTCTCACGCAGACTCACCGCCCGCGCTTTCTGGCTCTCACGGTCTCATTATAAACGCGCTTTCCCCTCCTGCCGCTAAAACCGGGTTGTCTCCCGTCCGGCTGCAGGTGGGGCCGGGCACAAGGTCCCTGGACCCCGGCCCGCACCGGGCACCTGCTCCTGACCGGGCTCAGTCCCATCTGCGCCCGGGGAACCGGAAGGGCTTGGGTCCCCCCAACAGGTACCGGCGGGCTCTGCACTGAAGATCTCGCCTGGGGGGTTCCCGCGACCTCCCGTTCCCTCCTCCACAGACACAAGCCCCCACGCGCTTCAGGCTGGTCTCCAGGTCGTCCAGATTCCCCTTCACCCCCGCGCTCTACCTTTACATGCGAACGCCCGAGCCCGCGCGGAAACCCAGCTCTACCAGGTGCTCCCCGCGAGACCCAGGTCCGTGCGGAAGCCGGGAGGCGGGACTAGAGCTGTACGGGAGCCGACAGAGGCCAGAAGACCCGTTCCCAGGGTCCTGCGCGGCCGCCAGTTCCATCAAGACTACATTTCCCAGAAAACAACCGCTCTCACTCCTTTTCCTGAGTTAGCAATGTTTCCCCTTCTTAATTTGGTGTAAAACGTTGGTATAACCATCTCTTCTGCAGGGTTTGTATCAGAAACCGTAAACGTCAGGGGTTAAACTTGAAGTTTACCGCCAATACAAGGTGTGGTCCTCGAAAAAAATCCCGATTAAATAAGCAACAGCTGCCAAAGACATTGGTTATAATTGGGGAACCTTGAACGTGCACTGGGTTACTCTTAAGTGTAAAAATAATCCGGTCCTGTAGGTGACTGAGGACTGTGGCAAGCCCTCCTAGACTTCAGTGATTTCCCCTGATAACTCATGATCGGCTTTGGAACCGGTAGTCAGGCAGTTTCAGTTGTAACTGAGCTGCAATCACCAAACCAACGAGAAGGGGAATGAGCCGGATCGCTCATTTGGCTCAGGGTGTTTCCAAATAGCGGCCATTATGGGGACTGGTAGGGTCTGATCTCCATTACCTAAGTGAATATCATGCCAGAAAGCCAATAGTGAATGTTCCCGACCAACTGGCAGGCCAGCAGTGATATGCAAATCGCCCGCAGACAATGAATTTCCCTGGGGAACTGGAGATACGCATGTACAGAAAATTGAAATACTACTTCAGAGGTTGAGCCAGTAAAAGTTGCCACAGAGGCCATGGCATGATATTGGGAGGCTAATAGAGTGGCCCTCAGGGGGTCTTAGCATGGCGTATTACTATTTTATGTATCCGGGTCCCAGAATAATATAGGATGGGTCTGATCAACGATTAACCCCTGCGATTTTGTGTGGTATGCGGTAGAAGGTTCCAAGTTTCCTGAGTAGTGTGTAGGATGGAATCAGAAGCTTTGAGGGCAAGGACCCTCGGGTCTGCCGTTGCAGAACTGAGAGCCTCAGGTGGTGAATGGTGTACCTGTACAAGTCCCAGGTTTAGGAAATCATGGTGGGGTCCTGAAGGCTCATTGTCCATATGTGGAGTATGTAGAAAGGAATTGCAGTCTGAGGGTCATATGTAATTTTTGTTCTCACTATCCAGGATATGAGAATATGCAGAAGGCTTCCTAGTAATACAGAGAGGAGAGTCTCTTAATTTTGTTTGTGTATAGAGGAGTCTTAAGATAGGCTTTTCCTTAGTTCAGAGAGAAGCAGGGAAGCTCTGTTGTACCTGGGATAAGAGCTGGTTGGCTGGAGTCAAGAGACCGTTGACAGAGTGACATGCAAACTGAGAGGCACCTCCATCAGAACCAATTCCTTTGCGCAGGCAGAATAAGCCCTCCTCGGGGAGGAGAATATCTACATGATCCAACGATTATGGGTTTAAGTAGAATCGGCCCTTTTTAAGATCTGGAGTGCTATTTGGGGCATAGTGAAAATGTTTTCTCCGGGTATTAGTGACCTTTGAGGAGTAATTAAGGGGCCAGAAGTAGTAGAAGCCAGAATAAGTTTATCTTAAGAGTGAGAAGAATAGTTTTAGCCAGGAGGGGGAAGTAAGCCCATATGCATTTGGTTAAGGGCTAAGAAAAGGAGCTGACAGAGGATAAGAGGCCAGAAGCGGGTCGCGTAAAATAGTAGGATTAATTATTGCTTATCTGCTTGCTTTTTAAAGAGAAGCTTAAATCCTTCTGTTGGCTCACAAGAATAGGTGTCCTGGGTGCCTTCAGATGCTGTCATTTCTTGGGTGGAGTCTGGCTCAGAAGCAAGCTTTATCTGAGATACAGGTGTATTCAGGAAGGGTGTCCAAAGAGTTTGACCGCTGTAACTTAGTTAGGAGAACGTGATGGGACCAGCCAGATGGATGGAAGAGGTTTATACTGTTGGGAAGTATTTTAAGAAAGACCCAGTGTCCAGGGTTAACTTTTGGATGTTCGGATCACATTATGGAAACTCCGGAGCTGGGAGAAGGGTGTCAGCATGAGAATGAATTTCATTGATGGCCTGACCTAAAGAGGAGACATATGTGGCTAAGGCATTAAATTCAGGATCTTATCAGGATCTGTTGATAAGAAAGGCCTCCCATAGAGAAGTTCGAAGAAGCTCACGTGACTGTCCAAGCGAGGACTGATGCTGAGCGTAAGGGGCGCTAGAGGTAAAAGCTGGGTCCAGGATGAGTGCAGTTCCTGGGTGAGTTTAGTAGCTTTCTGCACCTTACGCTGGACTGGGGCTCCCAGAGAGAGTGTAGGTGGTAAGTAATCTGAAGGGCTTCACAGACTTGCTGAGTAATTTGAGAGACAAAAATAGGTCCGTTATTGCTCTGTAAGGAGCAAAGCAGGCCAAATCCAGGAATTATCTCCTGCAGTATGGAGTGGGTGACCTCTGAGGCCTTTTCAGTCTCACTAGGGAACGCCTCTAGCCACCACGAAAAGGTATCAGCGAAAACTGGGAGGGAATGATAGATATCCTTTGCAGGAGGCACATGAGGAAAGTCTGTTTGCCAATCCTCCCTGGGGACTGCCATCTCCTTTGAACCTGCTCTAAGAGCGGAGGGGGCCTAAGGTGTGCTCCTGGATTAGCCTTGAGGCAAATGGGGCACGTCTTAGAAATGTTTTGGCTGTGGGAGAGGATATTGTGCCCTATGAAGTGGCACTGAACAATCTCAGGTAAGGACTTAACACCTACATGAGGAGAATGATGTAAATTGTAGAGAAGCTTCCATTGAGAGGCTCGGGAGTGGGGAGTTTTACTTGGGGATCTGAAAACCATCCCTGAAGGTTAAGCGTGTACTACCACCCCCAGTCCTCCTGGTGCCTGTTGTTTTTCCTTAGGGATATAGACAGGTTGTGATGTAGGTTTATCGGTAAAAAGGGACACAGCCTGTGAGGAAACTCTAAGGAATTAGGTTGAGGGGGCTCTAGAAGAGTGTCTGGCTCCCCTGTTCTGACATTATAACCCTCTCTACTAAGAGCAGCTGACTTAGCCATAGGGTTAGTAAGATTTTTTTCCTGAGATGTCTCATCTGTCCCTGATTGGTGGTCCTCACAGTGCATGACAGCAACTTTTGTAGGGGCCTGGACAGCCTCAAGTTACTGGAAAATCTCTTCTTTGTGCTTTACGAGGCTATTCTGGGAGGTAGAAAGCCCATCTCTTACCAAATGGGGGTATGAGCACGTAGGACATGATGGACATACTTTGAGTCAGTACAAATGATGACTCTTAAGTCTTTACCTAGGAGTAAGGCTCTGGTTAATGCTATTAATTCGTCCTTCTGAGCAGAAGTCTGGGTGGGTGATATCCAATTCCATCCCTATTACGGTGGTGGAAGAAACAACAGCATGTCCTTGGGACACCACACAACTCCCATCTGTGGACCAGATTTCATCAGGGTCTGAAACGGGAGCATCTTCTAAATCCTCCTGAGCAGGTGGGAATAATTCAGAACTTCGAGGCTCTTGTGTTGGGTCGGGGAGGAGGGATCTGGCACAAGGTAGAGGGTTAAGGTATGGCAGGGCTTGATGGTTAAGTCCGGGGAGACTAAACACAAGGCTTGGTGTTGGGCCTGTTGTTTGACAGCCAGTGTGATGCCTTGGAGTTGAGGACATCTAAGGCCTGGTGTGGGGTAAACACAGTGAGCGGGTGATTAAGGGTGAGCTTCTGAGCCTGCTTTAATAGTGAGGCTAAACCGCAAGGACTCTGAGGCAGAAGGGTCAGCCCTTTGCACCTGGGTCTAAGGACTTGCAGAGACAAGCAGCAGGCCTGGAATCTGAGCCTGGTTCTGCACAAGGGGCCCTGGGGCACTTCCCCTCCTCACAGAAATACAGAGTGAGAAGGGCTGGGCAGATCTGGGAGAGCTAAGGCAGGGGCTTCATTTAGAGCCTGTGAGGGGCACAGAATGTGCACTTGAGCTCTTCATGACAGTCTAAGGGCTCTTGCTCCAGATCCTTAAGAGGCTTTGCTATGGCCAGAACTGAAGAATCCAGATGCAGCAGTAGCCAGGCATGCCTAAGAAAATGCCTCTTGGTGGTTGGGGGCTCCAGGGAGGTGATGGATTCCTTCCTCTCATTGCTAGTCTGTCGTTGCCCAGGTGAAAGAATAAATGCTGAGTAAGTTACTTGCTGCTGGGAAATCTGAGCCTGTGTGGCCTTTACTCGGAATCCCCGTTATGTTAGAAAATTTAAAGTTGTTATTTTATCCTGATCTGAACTTTCCTTCTCCACGCTACAAGTAAAGAGTTTATCAACATATTGGATATGTTTATCCTCATTTATCCAACATATTGGAGGATAGTAGCCCCGGGGAGGGAAAGGTCCCTAACATCTCCACTTAGAGCCTGTCCAAAAGGGTGAGGAGTGTCTTGAAAGCCCTGCGGTAAGAGAGTCCATATATATCGCCTGTATATCTGAGTGTGGTGGTCCATGAAGGTGAAATCAAATAAAAACTGAGACTGTGGATCTAGTGGGACACAAAACAAGACATCCGTTAAATCCAGTACAGTGAACCATTCAGTCTCTGGAGGGGTTAGTTCTAGTAGGTATGATGGTTACGGGCTAAACTATGAATTGCAATCACTGCCCCATTTTTAACCCTTAGATCTTGAACTAACCTGTTTTGGCCAGATGGCTTTTGACCAGTAAAATGAGCATATTGCGAGATGAATGGAAGGGAATTAAAAGCCCATGCCTGAGGAGCTTGTTGATCGTAGGCTGAGTCCTGAGAAGAGCCTCCCTGTTAATGGGGTATTGGGGCTTACAGGGAAAAAAGGTAGGGTCTCTCAGCCTCATCTATACTGGACTTAGAGGAGACGCTCTGCTGGAGTTTTTCTGATCCCAGCCAATGTGGTGACCTGTTTTATGATCCAGGGTAGGATCTTACATAGGTCTGGGTTAAATGCTTGAGAAGGAAAATAGGCTGCAGAGCAGCAATTAGGGTAGGGGTAGGAGAGATTTGGAGGGGAGCTTGTAGCTTCTGCATAATATCTCGTCCTAAAAGGGGTATGG